>NW_027468718.1:47647712-47730212 GCF_046254945.1 Alosa pseudoharengus | reverse complement strand
CCCCTCTCTCTCTCTCTCTCTCTCTCCTTCCTTCTCTCTCTCTCTCTCTCTCCCTCCCTCCTTCCCTCCTCATATCCTCTATCTTCTCCCCCAAAAACAGCCTTCCAAATGAACTGTCAAACTCTCAGCTCTGAGTTATAGTTATCTCTGCGCTGTGCATCTAGACGGCTTCTCTCTCTCTAACTTCCTCTCGTCATTCTCCGTTTCACACCCTTAGGCCCCTCATACTGGCCTTTCAGTGTCCTCCACATCATTAACGTTGTAGGAGCCAATTTGAATTTAAACCCTGTTGAACTGAAAGACTCTTAGTTTGCTTGAGATTCATTAGCTTCTGTATGGAGCTTTTATTTTGACATGGTCTTAGGTCACCTGGTCACCTGTTCACTTCAAGATGGCGTCTTCCATGTGGTTTAGTCAGTCTTAGTTAGACAATGGAAGATGCTGGACACAAATAGTTTTTTACAGCTTGTAGCTTGTAGCTTGTAACTTGTAAGCTTGTATCTTGATAGTTTGAATCTTGACGCTTTATGATTTAAACGCTTGACCATTTTGAACCTTTAGAGTTGAACATTTAGAACATTTAATTTAAAACACCCTTTGGAATACCCTTTGGAATACCCGTCCCTTTGGATTATTGAACTGCTGGATCTACATCACTGCGTACCATCTGCTTGCCTGCCTGCTGTACCTCCCTCCCTGCCTTCCTGCCCTTCCTGCCCTCCTGCCTGCATGTCTGCCTGCCTAACATCTTGCTTGCCTGCCGGACTGCTTGCATGATCTCTCCCTGCCATTGAACACAGGTATGAGCAACTGCCGTACACAGTGTTAAGTAAGCGTGTAATACTCTAAACAGCATCTAAACTGGACTTTGAAAATTTTTTACCAAACAAACGTAAACGATATCAACACACAGATGACTATGTGTATGTGCACAAGAAAGGAGAGAGAGAGACTAAGATTGTGTGTGAGAGGGAGTGTGTTTGTGCGTGTGAGAGAGAGGGAGAGAAAGAGAGTAAGTGAGAGAGTGAATGAGAAAGAGAGAGAGGGAGAGAGAGGCTCAGTGTTTCCTCTAGGATGTTTTTAAGCAGTGGGGGCAGGCCCGTCCGAACACCCCCCGCCCCCCCCCGTCCCAGCATCACGGAACTGACAACTGACACTTCGCTGCAACACAAACAATTATATTTATTAACCTCTATTCACTCTACTCTATTCAATGAGGCATTATTTTCAGTTGTGATTGAACTGTATTTTTGGAGAATCTACAACAGGTCTGCAAAATGAATTTTACAAGAAATTCTTCGTGGGGAAACCAAATTTCAAAGAAGCCTTGCTGTGCACATTTAATTTTTCTTTTGGAACAATAACTCCAAGGCTCGGTTATAGGGGAATTCAGAAAGAGGTGGTCCATTGATGCTGAGTAGCATACATGCTGTTAGATCATGGGTGGGCAAACTTTTTGGCTCAAGGGCCACATTGGGTTTTGAAAATTGCCGCACAACAACCCCCCCCCCCCCCCCCCACGACACATACATAAAAAACTATTGTTTTTATAGCCTATAATTTAGTATGAAAAGTATTTCTTTTAAAATATGAATTGCTTAAAAATGCTGCTAATTTTATGCAGTTTAACAAATGTATAAATTGTGCACTGTCACTTTAATTCACGTTTATTTCTCAATGATCTTCTGCCTGCTCCGCTATGGCTAGTGCTGTACCTACGGCTGGGCCCTCTCACAGTTTTTAAATGGTCAGTAGTGGAAACTACTGCTGCCTTCATGATTTCCTTTTAAAAGTTTCTTATAAGAAGGAGATATCAATTATCAACAATCACAAGCCAGCTGGAACCTGCGGCTCTCTCTCCCTCTCGTGAGTGCAGACGCGTTCCCAATTAAATGGATCGCATAATGTTCACATTAGATCTGCTGCAAAGGAGATAACTAAGAGTTAACTTAGTTTAACATGATGTTATCTCTATTTAACATGATGTTTTGACATTGACATTGCAAACGTTCTCTAAGGAGAATGAAAAGCAGTTTGCAGTAAAGCTAACCAACGTCGTCTCTATCGCAGGAAAAAAATAGCGAGCAGCCTGATAACCAAATGAAATGCTCAGCGGGCCGGATCCGGCCCGCGGGCCGCAGTTTGCCCCCCTGGCCTAGGCTAAGCATTCTGTAGCCTAATTCGTTAGAAAATTAAAAAAATGGTTGCACTTCTTTTTGCTAATTTATTTTCACATTTAGCAACAAGGGTAACAAACGTTTAGGTCGTGCGGCCTTTGTGCGTCTGTGTAGCCCAAATCATTAAAAAATAAACTTTTCCGTGTCATACAACACAACTATTTACTTTAACATCATTACATCTATTACTACATCTATAGACTATTTCCAATTTGTATTATATTAGTGACTCACTTATCGTTTTAATGTTTCCAGATGTTTGATATCAGGACGTGAGCTGTCAGAACTGACAAGTTGAACGTTGTCTTATTAAAACGGACCCACCGCGGTGACGTTTTTGGTGGAGGTGTTTAATAGTGACTCAGAAGAAAGCAAACGTTTGGACAATAAGCACATCCACACACCATGTGGAGGTAAACTGGACAGCCCCAAACCTCTGAATAGTTCTGCTTGTTGTTAAATTGCAATGTTAGCCAACGGGGGTGCATAATGTCGGCAGGATCATTTAAAAGGCAACTGCGACTATTGTGCGTCTGCCCCATTTCTGATACCGTGGGGGAAGAAAATTAAACCGTGGCGGGCCGCCACTACCAAATCAACATAGAGGAAACACTGAGGCTCTATCTCTTCCTGTATCTTCCACTCTCTGCTTTTCAGTTTAGTTACTGACATGGACAGAGCATGAGCCTGGGAGGGTCTTCTTGAAGTGAGCATCACACACACACACACACACACACACACACACACACACACACAGTACAAAGATGGATAAAAAAACAAGAGGAGAATACTCCACACTGTCCAATCACAGTCCCGCTTCTTCTCCCACTCCTCCACAGTGGCTATGTTCAGGAGAAGGGGGGAGAGACTGCATGTGACCAACCACACACGTCAGGGATGGAGTTCACCTCATTTGGCTTGATGGCATCACTACTCCCTTAACTCAGTCATTTCCGCCAGGATGAAGTTTTGGTGAACGCTGTGTGTATAAATGGAGGCCCCCCTCCCCGTCTCTTTTCCCCGGGGTTTTTCAGAGCACGGGCTGTGACTATGGCCAATGTCACCACAAGGACGTGTGAAATTAAGCCACGAGGGAGGGATGGAGAGAGGAGAGCAGAGGAAACGGGAGAGGCGACAAAGAAAGAGGGAGAGATAAGGAACCGCGGGCAGAGAGAGAGAGAGAGAGAGAGAAAGAGGGATACTATAGCAGCACTGATGCATGGCAACGATTAGGTTACAACACAGGTAGATAGAAGCGCACAGTTGTCTTCTCCCACGAAGCCGGTTTCGGCGGTTGACCAGCCGCATTAAAAATTCAGTGCGGCGAGAACAGCCTAGTTTACGCCACGCCGTGCCCGGACGTCGCCGTAAGGCTACAACCCCCGGTTTGACATTACAGCCGCGTTAGTTAGCGCATGCAGGCTACACCAAGTCCCGTTACGTCCGCGCTGTAGCTATAATTTAAGCCGGAGATTTATTTTCTGAAGGCCACCGGGGACTGACATTTCAAAACAAGCGCTCGTTCACTAATGACAAAAGAGCCCGATTGTTGCCACATCCAAAACAAACGTGATTGAGGATAGAATTATTTGGAGGACGCGTGAGCCCCTTGCGACAGCATCCTTAATAGAACATAATCGTGGTGGGTCACCAAACCTCACCCTTTGTCGGTGCGTTGCGGATGACAAGCTAACCCAGTTTCTGCCCTTCAATGGGCCAAATCTCAGATAAGCGTTGAACGACTCTCTTTGATTACATAAAAATCATTGGCGAAAATAGGTTAGGCAACAATTCATTCCTACATCAATATTCATCAGCTTGTGCAGAGAGTATCCCTGCCTTTGAATCAGCTGTGTAGCTCTGGTCAAATCCATAATAGCTTAGGCTACAAGGTGCTCAGACTATGATCACTAGCCTACCAGGGTGACCTCCTTGATTTGCGGGCAGTATGCATCTCTCTCTGCCTCTCTTCTCTGCCTTTGGTCGCGTCACAATCCCTGCTTCTATATGAGGTTGCAGAACATAGTCAATTCACTCAATGTAAAGGCATAAACAAATAAAATAAAAATGCCACCGACCCGGTCTTACCTCATGTCGAACCTCATCATTAATCACATCAGTGAGACGGCTCATTCATTGTGGTAAGCGTTGCGGGGTCGATTGCTGCGGGTTGCTTTCTTTACGGGCAAGCTGACATGCGCACTGGCTTCAGCTCGCCCCAGCCTGATTAGGATGACAGACAGGCACAGGAGCCAATGAAACACTGATGTGCTAATGCCATGACTAACCCCTAGCATGAAACACACACACACACACACACATTTTCTGTTTTGTATCAGATTTGTTCACAGCTTGTTGGGCAGAAAACGTGTCTTGATTGCATTGGTAGGCTGCAGAATTGTTTCAACGGATCTCTAATGTATAGCATTTGTTGTACAGCAAATTAAGGTATATAAAACTTCAGCAGGTATAGCAAACGCAGATGTAAGAAGTCCTTGTATAAACACGACAATGCAGACTAATATTTGTGTAGACACCATATGGACCGAGGGGCGCCCTGGTGGTGAAAGAGACACTGCAGCCAGTCAAGTCAAAACGCAAATATATTACAATTACAGTAATGAGGCCAGGGGTGGAGGAAAAGAAACGGGAGGAGATGACTGATAAAACAGAGAACAGTTAGACGGAGAGAAAGAGAGAAGAAAACAAACAGACACCTGGAAAAGAAAGAGGAGAAAGAAAAACAGGAGAGAATAATCAGGTGAAGCGGCATGCAGAGGGACCAGGTAAACGGATATGGATCCACTGATCCATCATGCTCTTGTTGTGCAGGGAGAGAGAAGAGAGGAAAGAGCAGTAGAGAGCAGTGTTTAAAACAGATCACACTAGACCACTCTAGACCCACCAGAACAGCCTTTCATCTGTAGGCCTGTAACCGGAAGCCTGACCAGAGAGGGGTGAACCAGACAAGCATTCACACATCTCGTCCACATCCACTCCCAGAACCAGCAGCAAAAAAAGGCCTATTCTGTTATGTTTGTTTATGGTATTTGGCAGATGTTTTTGCCCAAAGCAGTGTATGAACAGTAGGCTATATGAACACTAAAATGAAAAGTTTAAAATAAAGTTGAAAGGCCTACATTTAGCATAATAGAAGTAGTAATAACAACAACAATATTAGTAACTATAACAATGTCAAATATAAAAGATGATACAAATAATGAGTTTTCATATTAACAAAAAACATAAACATACAAACCTTAACTCTGTAAGCAAATTAATTAGGATAATTGCAAGGTGAACAGATGAGTCTTTACGGTTTACTCTACATTACATCTAGGCCCGTGTGAAGAGGGTTTGTATATTCTCTCCATAGCTTCTTTGGTTCACATGAATATGTGGACAAGACTTGAGGCCTTACAAGAATGGCATTTTCATGCCACAGTGCTGATTCTGGCAAAATGCTGCTGATATTTGAGCAGTCAAACTAATTTGTGCTGTGGATGCAATGTGTTGATTGGCTGGAATTGTTTATGGCTAAGTCACTTAGTATGTTTTTTTATTTATAGCGCCACAACAGAGTTTATTTGTTTGTTTGTTTGTTAGTTTGTTTGTTTTTGAGCGTACATGCAGAAAAGGAAACTAGAGCACTTTGGTATTTACTGTAAATACATAAACTCTTTTGATCCCTATATACTGTAAATACATAAACTCTTTTGATCCCTATATACTGTAAATACATAAACTCTTTTGATCCCTATATACTGTAAATACATAAACTCTTTTGATCCCTATATACTGTAAATACATACTCTTTTGATCCCATGAGGGAAATTTGGTCTCTGCATTTATCCCAATCCGTGAATTAGTGAAACACACTCAGCACACAGTGAACACAGAGTGAGGTGAAGCACACACTAATCCCGGCGCAGTGAGCTGCCTACAACAACAGTGGCGCTCGGGGAGCAGTGAGGGGTTAGGTGCCTTGCTCAAGGGCACTTCAGCCATTCCTACTGGTCGGGGTTCGAACCGGCAACCCTCCGGTTACAAGTCCGAAGCGCGTGTGTGTGTGTTTATTTGTGTGTGTTTACGTGCATGTGTGAGTGGGGGTGTGTGCATGCCTGTGTGTGCATGTTTGTGTGTGCATGTGTGTGCCTGGATGTGTGTGTGTGTTTCTGTTTGTACGTGTGTGTGGGTGTGTTTGTGTGTGTGTGTGTGTGCAACATTCATAAATGCAAGTCACTGCTAAACACAACTCCACACCATACATTTGTCATGAAACTCATGCTAGTCACACAGGTTGTGATGTTATAAATCTTAATTTTATATTTTGTATTTGTTTATATAAAGTATTAAGGACTTTTATAGTTGATTTCCCTGTCTGTTTACCTTTGTGTGTTTTATATCAGATATAATGATTCTAGTCTTGCACTAGTAATACTGTATCTTTGCACTGTTCACTTTTTGCACTACCTCCATGACATCACACTCTAAGATCTCACTGCATCACTTCCACTTATGCATACTGCATCACAGTGACAGTTCCCTATGGAATCTGAAATCTGGTGGACAGATCATCTCACAATTGTATTTCCATCTATCTATCTATTTATCGATCTATCTATTTATCTATTTTTGAGCTTTGTAGCTTACTAGTATCAATTCAAGTATTCATATTCACACAATATTCATGAAGTCCATATACTGTAAGTAGTATCAGTTCAACATGGCTGGGCACATCACCCATTGTTAATGAGGTTTTGGCTAGTCCCACTTCAGCATGGCTCCTGCACTCATACCATGTCCATGGGGTTGATACTAGTCCCACTTCAACATAACAGTGTGCAATTCAATGTCCATGGGGTTGATACTAGTCCCACTTCAACATAACAGTGCTCCATCCATTGTCTGTTGGCTTGATGCTTCCCAGCTAAAAATGGCTGTGCACTCTACTCTATGAAGCTGGGCAGGACTGCACCCGAACTAGAGTCAGGTAAGTGGAGGTGCTGTGAGCGGCGCGGTTGAGAGCGATGGTGCACTTGTATCCCTCTGAGGTTTGAGCCAGAGTCCCGGGGAAGCCGTGCTTGCTGTCCAGATATTTTTCCCACCAACTGAACACAAGCACACCAGTTAAAACAGTGTCTTCATCACCAGGGTGGAGAAATTACAACAGAACAGGTTTTATGAACAGTGAATCAGTTGAAGGTGTATGTATACAATAGTCAACAGTGTGTATGTGAGGTAAAAAAGTTTGACGTAATGTCAAAAACACCTTTGCTCCTGCCTGATGCTTAGCATTCTGCCTGGTGTCTTAAAGGTAGGGTATGTGATGCTGGATGATGCCTGGTGTCTTAAAGGTAGGGTATGTGATGTTGGATGATGCCTGGTGTCTTAAAGGTGCAGGTATGTGATGTTGGATGATGCCTGGTGTCTTAAAGGTGGGGTATGTGATGTTGGATGATGCCTGGTGTCTTAAAGGTGGGGTATGTGATGCTGGATGATGCCTGGTGTCTTAAAGGTGGGGTATGTGATGTTGGATGATGCCTGGTGTCTTAAAGGTAGGGTACGTGATGTTGGATGCTGTCGTGTTGGTTTATGTTTATGTTTTTCTTTTGTCCAAAAGCAATTTATATCATATTTGACCAAAAGACAAACAAAAAAAACTCCAGAGATGTACTACACCTCTCTTCAGTTCATGGAGCCAGGGCTGTTTTTTTTTTACAGTGTACTATTTATGTTACAGTGTACTATTTATGTTACAGTGTTACAGTGTACTATTTATGTTACAGTGTACTATTTATGTGGTGCCTGGTGTGTCTGTGGTGCCTGGTGTGTGTCTGTGGTGCCTGGTGTGTCTGTGATGTCTGTCGTGTCTGGTGTCTGTGGTGCCTGGTGTGTCTGTGGTGTCTGGTGTCTGTGGTGCCTGGTGTGTGTCTGTGGTGCCTGGTGTGTCTGTGGTGTCTGTGGTGCCTGGTGTGTCTGTGGTGCCTGGTGTGCCTGGTGTGTCTGTGGTGTCTGTGGTGCCTGGTGTGTCTGTGGTGTCTGTCGTGTCTGGTGTCTGTGGTCCCTGGTGTGTCTGTGGTGCCTGGTGTGTCTGTGGTGTTGTACTCACCTTCACACAAACAGCATCCTGCCCGGTGTGTCTGTGGTGTCTGGTGTGTCTGTGGTGCCTGGTGTCTGTGGTGCCTGGTGTGTCTGTCGTGTCTGGTGTCTGTGGTCCCTGGTGTGTCTGTGGTGTCTGTGGTGCCTGGTGTCTGTGGTGCCTGGTGTGTCTGTTGTGCCTGGTGTGTCTGTTGTGCCTGGTGTGTCTGTGGTGTCTGGTGTCTGTGGTGCCTGGTGTGTCTGTGGTGCCTGGTGTGTTGTACTCACCTGCACACAAACAGCATCCTGCCCGGTGTGTCTGTGGTGTAGCCTGCCCACATGGAGTCAGAGTGGGGGCCTCCAGGGATCCACAGGTAACCTTTACTCTCACAGGGCTCCAGCAGCAACTACACCGGAACACACACACACGCACGCACGCACACACACACACACACACAGGCTCTTTTATAATACCACTTTGTAATTCTGCCTCATGTGGTGTTGTATTACATACAGTACAAGTCAGTGGTGCTGTGTAGCTAATTGAAGCATCTGAGCATGTTTTTGACAGACCATAGTTGCATACCTTCTATGTTAACATCAGAGAAAGTGAAACACTCTGCGTTACCATTCTATGTCATCTTTAAAGGCACAGTCCTTGATCCTGTTGAGCGTACCTCATATTTCGTGGCTCTCATTGTCTTGCCATCGTAGCCAAAGAGGCAGGAGTCCCGCCCAGTCACCGTGTAGAGCCAGCCAGAGTGCCAGTCTCCGCCAGGGCCTGTAGCCCGACACACCCGCTTGCCAGAGGGGCTTTTAACAGTGCCTGCATGAGCAGAATCCCTTATCTCATTAACACACAATAAACTTAACTAAACTTCATGAAAACAGAGGTACCTGAAGTATATTGGAACTTCTCATAAACACAGATAACCATATACAATACACACACAGATGACTTGTACTTACAGTATAGAAAGATGAGAGATAGATAAATAGACAGATAGCTAGTTAGACAGACTTGTGAATTTGCATAACTAAATTCATCTTGTAGGCCTAGTATCAATATTGGACCTCAGGATTCTTTATCTGCAAGCGTGACAAATAGAAGAGCCTAAAAATGTGTCTTAGACATTTAACTCATGCATATTCAACACTGAACCAACAGACATGCATGGTAGACACTGAACCCACAGACATGCATGTTACACATTGAACCCACAGACATGCATGGAAGACACTGAACCCACCATTAGGTATGTGTGTGACCTCGGCCCAGTGCAGGCTGGGCGACCTACACTCCTGCTTCCGGTTCTTGACCCACGGCCCCACGCAGGTGCACACGGGCGCGTGGTTAAAGGTGGCGCAGACGGCGTTGGCTCCGCAGGGCAAGCCCCTACAGCCATCCACACACCTGTGGGGATTTAGACACACACACACACACACACACACACAAATTAACCAAACCGTGACTTCAAAACAGAGGTACACACTGAACCGTGGTTTTTGACCCCTACACACCTGCCGGCGTGGCACACCTCGCTGTCCTCACACATGCTGCTGCTGGAGCAGCGGGGTCCCGTGCACGGGCCAGACGGGCTGAAGGGCCTGCAGGGGGCGCCGCTGCACCGGTAGACCTCGGAGCGCTCTCCGCTTGGCAGCAGGGCGGCGCTGTCGTCACATGACGCCTCACATACCGTGGTGCCGTGTTCCGTTCTGCACTGGGTGGCACCGTTTCTGGGTTCCGTGTAGCACACGGGCAAGGCACTCCACCGTCCGTTAGAACACTGCACTGTCTCTGGGAACGCCTTGAAGCTTCCGGAACATTTGAGCTGGACGCACTGCTGGTCAGCGCTGTGGTGAGGCCTCTGGCAGTGGCTATTGACCAGGTGACCAGCGCTGAGAGGACCACACCCAGTGCTGACGGAGAGATTCTGAGTATTTACAAAAGTAGGATCTATGGGTTTACCGTACACAAATATGAAATATTTCTCCCAGGCTGAAACCCCCTCTGACCTAAGGGTGCTCACGGACATGACAAAGTCGTCCAGTTTTTCTGCGTAGGTGGCCGAGCAGGCGATTGGATCGTGCGGTTGAACTGACGGATCTTTTGGATGCAAGAGCAGCTCTTGTAGAGCCTCCAGAAGGCTTGAGTGCTCTTCCCCTTTATTCCCTCTTAACATGTTGTCGAACTGGAACAGGAGATACGTAAATGCCCCTTCTGTCTTTATAACGTCCCCAACATTTGAGACAAATCTATCAGTAGAAATCTGTTGTCCTTTCAACAAAGCAGCCTGATGACTTAGAAAGGACAGTTTATCCATCACATCCTGGTAGCGTAGTTTCACCCAGTGTAATCTCTCTCGTGCCTCTGCGTGCCTTGCTTGTTCCTGAACCCGGAAGTAAACCGCAGTTATGTCTGGAACAGGGTTGACATTAACGGAGCTGATCTTTTCCTCCAAGGCTCTCGAGTTCCTGATTTCGTTCCAGATGTCATTCTCACAACTGCGACCATAGAACCCGGTCTCACATAGACAGAATCCTACGGAGGAGTTCTGAGCTTGCCTACAGGTTCCATGCCGACACTTTAGCATTGAGCACCTGGGGTGGTCAAGACTTCCCATGCTCTTCAAAACAACAGTGTTGATGTATGTTCCTGTTGTTATGAACATAAAGTTTGTGTAGCAGTTCACAGTGACTGTGTCGCCGACGGTCGTGTAGTCTAAAGACTCGGGGGTGGCGTGAGCAAAAGCCATCTGCTTCACCAGGCTGCTGGGGAAAACCTCTGACATGTTCTCCTGCACCAAAGGGCAAACATGTTTGTTCTTCTCCATTTTCTGATGCGTTTCTACACGGCGAGCTGCGTCGACCTCCGCCTCACTGCTGCGAGGGACGAGGTAGACCGTCCGGCCCTGAGAGCGCATCGTGATGGAGTATCCGTGCGTGAACCCATAATCCAAGCTGGAGTCCAGAACGATGACAGTCCAGGTAAACCAGCTGAACTTGGCGTCCAGGTGGGCCTTGATGTCTGTGGCCATCGACCTGATCTCTGAGAACGGACTGGTCATGATCTCCTCCACGTTCTTCCTGACCCATGCCGCGTACCCGTCCGTGCAGTCGAGAAATCTCCTCTGGAGGAACTTCGAGAGCGAGAGCAGACGCTCGGCGGCCGGTAGAGCCCTCTGCAGGTCGGCGCGGTCACTCTTGAGCTTGTCGTAGATCGTGCTGACGAAGGAACCTCGGATCATCAGAGCCATGACGTAGGACGAGAACCTCGTCAGCACGCGCACGTCCCCCTCAGACTGCTCCCAGATCAGCTGCAGCAGACTCTGCCCTCTCAGCGGGCTGCTCTCGGTGACGCTCCTGTGGAAGCTCACGACACCGTCCTCTGTCCCCCTGCTCTCGTAGTGGCCAGTGAATCTCTCCGCCGCCCTGGTCCTCTCCTCGGGGGTGTCGGCCACGGCGAGGCTGGCCACGAGCTGCTCCAGCTGGGCCCAGGCGTTCAGCAGGACCCCCTCCTCCTCGCTCGGCCAGAGAGGCAGGCTGGGGAGCGGCCGGGCCTGGGCGGAGAGGGAGTCCAGCTCCCTGCTGACCTGCCTGAATCGCCTCTTCATGTACGTCACATGAGGGCTGGTCTTCGGCACGAAGCCAAGCGTGAAGCGCACAAGCGAGCCAAACGCTTCCATGAAGGGAACGAGCTTGGCGACGCCATCGAAGGCTTCCAGGCCATCTTTTAGCATACTTCGGTTGTGGGAGTGAGTGAGCGTGTTCGCGATGTTGACCAGATCGGTCAGACTCCCGTGAGCGGCCGAGAAACTCGAGGTGGTCTTGTCCATTAGCACTGCAGCTTCTCTGTCACCAGTCTGGCCTTCTGATTGGCCAATCAGGACGCACAGCAGGACGCATAGCAATGACACACAGATCCTCAGGGTAGCCATCTTCACTCCTGTCTGAAAACACAGGAAACACACACACACACACACACACACACATTAGGGACTAACTGTGGCCCAAGCCGTAGCATAAACTGGGTTCAAGTATCTGTGGGGACCCAGGTTAAAGCCCAGCCTGCCAACATCTCTTACTTTGATTCCATGTGTCTTTCTGCACTGTCCTATCTGACACACACACATATATACACACACACACACACACACACACATTAATGGTAGCTCAGGCAGTCACGTTGCATACCATGCATGGGCTCAAGGGTTCAAGGGCTCATGGGGAGTTCGAGTATGATTCCGGCCTGCAGGCTTACTGCCAACTCTCTGTCTTTTTGATATAATGTCTGTCCATAGTGTCCAATCTACACAACGTCTGAAAGGCCTCTACATTCATGGACTAGACAGTGCTACTCAGAGGCTAGTGTTGGAGAGCTTAGAATTTCAATAAATGACAGTTTTCCTCTTGGGTCTCCTCTTCCTGACACATGCATGTGCACTGGTTTACTCATCAGCATACCAAACTAACAGACAGCTTGACATACAGAACCTCCTGGTCCTCACAGACGGTCAGGCCCATTATGCCCCCCATAATTTATTTTTTATTTTGTTATGTTGTTTCCGCAGCCATTCTAAATATGCTTAATGACTTCTTAAATCAAGCGTATCTAAACGTTTCCTCTGGTATCCGGCTGCTAAGTTAAGTTAATGCATGAGTTGATGCGTGGTAGTGTTTGCCATAAATTGTCTCCACAGTAAGGCTTAAGACTCCCCTGATGCAGATTCTGTTGCTCCTGTTATATAATATTTTCCTCTTGCATTTATCTTTCATATATGTGATCATAAGAATTATCCTCAACAATTTAAAAATGATCTGTCAGAGGCACTGACTTAGGCTAATATATTAATAAAAGTTTTGTTTTGAGCCACTCTAATGTCTTCTCTGTGTCGCAGGCCAAGCTCAGAATGGCTTTTTTTTTTTTTTTTTTTTTTTGGGTTTACTCACCAAAAAATCTGGGCATGGGGACCTGGATTAATAGGCTAGTCTTGTATTTACAGTGCATGAAAATGCACTGTACTGTTCTTCCTAGGCAACTTCTTATTATTATTCCGCTTACCACTTTTTCCGTACGCAATTTCTCTTGAACAGTTTAACTTAGAAACTTCCTTCAAACTTTGTAACGTAGGTCTTCAAACGGACCAAGCTGCTATGTCTTTTCAACTTTGATACTTTTATACTATCAAATCATAACTATTAAAGAAAAACTTTTAAAAAAATCCCCATAGACTTAACATTGCCGATTATGACATCATAATACGGCCATTAAGCAATTAGAATCCTATGGCAGGTGTTCAGGCCACCTGCAGCCTCAGGCTTTAAGCATACAATCTGGGTCAATTAAGACTACACATCCTATTCAACTGTTTCCTCTGCCCAAAACTGTTTCAAAATAAAAGTCCTCACTACAATAATCCACTGTTAAACAATGTAACCCATTAATCTACTGAACTTTTTACATTCAATTTTTAAACGGTCTACTTTTAAACTATCTATCTATTAAACTAGCTGTCTATCAACAACTTTTAAACTATCTACATTCAACTTTTAAACTTTTAAACTATATACATTCACTAGCTGTCTATCAACAACTTTTAACTTGTCATCAACTATGTCAACACTTGTCATCAACTATGACTCCTACCCACTGTAGCTAGTTAGCATGGTTATCAAAGTTAGCTAGGTTAGCTAAGTCACATGGTTAGCATAGTTAGCATGCTAGCGTGTTAGCATGCTAGTTAGCATAGTTAGCATAACTGCTAAAAATGATTAGCTAAGGTAGCTAAGTAACATGGTTAGCATAGTTAGCATACCAGCATGTTAGCATGCTAGTTAGCATAAGTAGTATAACTGCTAAAAATGATTAGCTAAGTTAGTTAAGTAACATGGTTAACATAGTTAGCATGCTAGCATGTTAACATGCTAGTTAGCATTTTTAACAAAACTGCTAAAAATGATTAGCTAAGTTAGTTAGGTAACATGGTTAACATAGTTAATATGCTAGTATGTTAGCATGCTAGTTAACATTTTTAGCAAAACTGCTAAAAAATGATTAGCTAGGTTAGCTAAGTAACATGGTTAGCATAGTTAGCATGCTAACATGTTAGTTAGCATAACTGCTAAAAATGATTAGCTAAGTTAGCTAAGTAACATGGTTAACATAGTTAGCATGTTAGCATTGCTAACATAGTTAACATGTTTAGCAAAACTGCTAGAAAATGTTAGTTAAGTTAGCTACGTAGCATGGTTAGCATTGCTAGCACTGTTATAAAACATTAGCTAAGTAGCTTGGTTAGCATAGTTAAAAATCTTAGCATAACTGCTAGCAAACATTAGAGCCATTCCAACTTTCAGTTATCGTCAAATATCTACCTATACACAGCCATTAAACTATTTGAATATCAACATTCATTAAACTTCCAGTCTGTCAACAACTTTTAAACTATTTACCTTCAACTTTTAAACGGTCTACTTTTAAACTATCATTAAACTATCTATTAAACTAGCTGTCTATCAACACCTTTTAAACTATCTACTGTCTATCAACAACTTTTAAACTATCTACATTCAGCTTTTAAACAGTCTAACTTTTATTAAGCTATGCAACCACCATGTCTATCCTAGCATCACCGTAGTAACCATCTCTGTATTATCTGTTTTAACTATACATGATATTTTACATCACTTTAGCATTTTCATGCACTGGTAATTCCTTGGAATTGCATTTCTAGTTCAGTTCTACAATGTCTGTTCAGTGAATTTACTTTCTTAAACTTTAAATATCGTACTGGACGGTGATAAAAGCCTGAAAATAGTTCACTTAAACATAAGAAGTCTACTACCTAAAATTGATATTCTTCGAGTATGGGTTGAACAGTATAAACCGGCTGTTATTACTTTATCTGAAACCTGGCTTGCTAATAAAATACCTAACAATGAAATCGAACTAGCTAATTATGTTTTATATAGAGCTAATAGAGGTGCAAGAGGTGGTGGTGTATCTACTTATGTGTCTTCTAATCTAGTCTCAGAGTTAATTATGCCAGATATTGAACCCCTGCACTTTGAGTGCATTTTTGTAAAAATAACTCTGCATGCAAATAAGTATATAACCATCGGAAATATATATCGACCTCCCTCTGCTCCTGCTGAATCTATAAATTACATGATCTCTACCATTAATTCTATCAAAGACACAAACGAGCTAATACTATTGGGTGATTTCAACAAGAATTGGCTTGATAAATCTGCTACTAAGGATAAAAATAGTTTTGGAAATCTTAATCTAACCCAGTTAATCAGTGAACCCACCCGTGTTACAGCAACATGTCAGTCCCTGCTTGACTGGATACTAGTCTCTCATCCTCACAGGTTCTTAAAATCAGGAATTATGTCGGATTGTTTCAGCGACCATGCAATTGTGTACTGTATATGGAAAATCAAACTGCCTAAATTACCTCCCAAACTAATCACAATTAGACAATATAAAAAACTAAATGTAGATCAATTTATTAATGATATAATTTCAATTAACTGGGATAGGTATCAGTTAATACCAAGTGTCCAAGATGCGTGGGATTTTTTACATTCAGAACTGAATATAGTTATTGACAAACATGCTCCCATGAAAACTATCAAAGTAAAAGGCAGGCACCTTCCTTGGATAAGCGCTGATTTGATTACTCTTTTCAGGCAGAGAGATGCTGCTTGGGCTTCATTCCGTAAGTCTAAGAACCCTGCTGATTGGGATGAATACAGGAGGCTACGAAATCTAAGTAAAACTATGACAAGAAATGCTAAATCTTGCTATTACAAAGACTCCCTTACTGAAGACATCAAAAATCCTAAACAATTCTGGTCTAAGATCAAATCAATAACTAATGTATCTAACAAATCTGTACCTAAGCAAATTAAAGTTAAAAATGAAATCTTACAAGAACCATTTGCGATGGCCCAAGCCTTCAATAAGCATTTCTTATCAGTCTCTTCTTTAGTGCCCGAATCATTTATGTGTGGTAATTTACAACCTAATAACTTACGGTCTACTAACAGCATATTTTCCTTTAGAACTATAATGCCTGTGGAAGTACAGAATGCCTTAAATGATCTCAAAATGAGAGGTGGTCCTGGGTTGGATGGTATCGAAGCCAGATTCTTAAAACTTTCATCTCATGTACTTATGTATCCTTTATGTGATCTTTTCAATATGTCGCTGTCCACCTATGAATTACCTAACATTTGGAAATGTTCACGCATTACTCCCATACATAAAGGAGGCAATGTACTAGATTTGAACAACTATAGACCAATTTCTATAATCTGTGCTGTTGTTAAAGTGTTTGAAAAACTAATTTATAACCAACTGTCATGCTATCTTAATGAAAATAATATCCTGTCACCTTCTCAGTCCGGCTTTCGGTCAAATCACTCTACAACTACTGCCCTACTAAAATTAACAAATGACATTCTTACTGCTTCGAATACTTCTGATCTAACTGGTGCAATTTTTATTGATTTGACAAAGGCTTTTGATTTGGTTAATCATTACATTCTCCTAGATAAACTCCATACCATTGGCCTGTCACGCACTGCATTACTTTGGTTCAATTCATACCTTCACAATAGAAAACAATGTGTGGCTATTAATGAAATAAAATCTGACACAGTAACTCTGCAGTGTGGTGTGCCTCAAGGATCAACACTTGGTCCACTTCTTTTCTCCATATTTATTAATGATCTCCCTTCTATTTGTAAGTGCTCTGTTCAGCTTTATGCTGATGACACGGTCATATACACCTCACATACAAATTTAGTACAGATTGAAGCAGATTTACAGTATGATTTTATTAGCTTACAACATTGGCTTGCAGCTAATAAGTTACTCCTCAATAAAATTAAATCACACACTATGATTTTTGGCACTCGACAGAATATTAAATCCAAATGCAAAACTAATTAATGTCGTATTTCCTGTTTGGATGGCACTACTCTGCAGAAAGTTAACTATATTAAATATCTGGGCGTATATCTTGATTCTGAGCTTTCTTTTGACTGCCATATTAATCACATTGTACATAAATTGAATTACAGTCTTGGTCTCCTTTACCGTTCTAGAAAATGTTTCCCATTTAAGGTCAGAAAAAAGATTGCTCTTCAACTTCTATTGCCAATCTTGGATTATGCTGATTCTGTGTACTGCATTGCTTCTAATACTACTCTTGCTCCTCTTACGATAATTTATAATAGATTATGTAGATTTATTCTTAACTGCTCACTCACAACTCACCACTGTACAATGTATGAACTTCTTGATTTACCCACACCACATATAAGAAGACAGATTCACTGGTTGCAATTTATCTTTAAATGTGTTCACTTCAACTATCCTTCTTATTTAAAACAGCTCTTAGTTCCTTTTTCCTCCACGCATTATTTAAGACACACTGTACATCTTTTCTTCTCTCTAAATCCACGTCAAAAAGAGCATTCATGTTTAAAGCACCTGCTGACTGGAATAACTTACCAGCAAATGTTCGCTCCATCTCATCTTTCAGACTGTTCAAACATGCCTTGGCAACTCATTTTCATACTAACTGTACATGTAGACTTTAACTATTTTCTCATACTTCTCTAGCTACTGAACCACTTGATTTGTTTTAGCTCCTGATCCACTCAATCTTTCTATTCTCTTCATTTTTCTCATTTTTATTTACAGTAACGCTTGGATATACTCTGAATCATTATTCCCTGTTACTTATTATGCTGTAATTGTAGCTCTGTGTGTTACTTATTATGCTGTAATTGTGGCTCTGTGTGTTACTTATTATGCTGTAATTGTAGCTCTGTGTGTTACTTATTATGCTGTAATTGTAGCTCTGTGTGTTACTTATTATGCTGTAATTGTGGCTCTGTGTGTTACTTATGCTGTAATTGTGGCTCTGTGTGTTACTTATGCTGTAATTGTGGCTCTGTGTGTTACTTATTATGCTGTAATTGTGGCTCTGTGTGTTACTTATTATGCTGTAATTGTGGCTCTGTGTGTTACTTATGCTGTAATTGTGGCTCTGTGTGTTACTTATGCTGTAATTGTGGCTCTGTGTGTTACTTATTATGCTGTAATTGTGGCTCTGTGTGTTACTTATTATGCTGTAATTGTGGCTCTGTGTGTTACTTATTATGCTGTAATTGTAGCTCTGTGTGTTACTTATTATGCTGTAATTGTAGCTCTGTGTGTTTTTGTTGTTATTGTTGTTTGTTTTGAGTTTCTTATTGTGTTGATTGTCTTGTTATTTTCTGTTTTTCTGTTATGTATTGTGTCTATATGTGTGTCTTGTTTCTACTGTATTTTGTCCTGGACCCCCTCGAAAACGAGATGATACATCTCAAGGGGCTATCCAAATAAAATAATTTCAAATAATTATATCACTAACCACTCATGTTCTGTGTACATCATTTAAAATGGGAAATAACCTTAAGAAGAGTTATTCCTTAAATGACTAAGAGAAGAGTTATTTTCTTAAATGACTAAGAGAAACAAACAGTATGTGTGTGTGTGTGTGTGTGTGTGTGTGTGGGGGGGGGGGGGGTTGTGTGTGTGGGGTGGGGTGCGTGTGTGGGGTGGGGTGGGGTATGATGCAGTGACCACATTATAACCGGAGCACAGGGGCCCACCTCTTGCTGGTCTTTGCTGGTGTAGCTGGTTAGGCCACCAGCTGGATATGCTGGCGTGACCATCTGAGGAAGCTGGTCATGCTGGTGTGACCAGCCTGTCTTGTGGGATACAGCTGGTGCAAGATGGTCATGCTCGTGACCAGCCTGTCAAGCTGGTCATACTGGTTTGCTAGAATGACCAACATAAGCTGGCATGGCCGGTTAAACCAGCACTATAGACCAGCAACACCAGCTAAAATGACCAGCTTGAGGTGGTACAACAAGCAAAACCAGCTGAATTACCATCATAAGCTGGGAAAACCAGCTGAAGGTATGTTTTCGCAAGGGTTTTGCTGGTCTAGCAGGTCAACCATCCTAGGGTGGTCAAACAAGCTGGTTAACAAGCTGGTCAACCAGCAAACCACCTTTAGCTGGTTAGGCTGTTTTTTTCAGCAGGGAAGTTGAGCAACCCGTTTGCCAATGAGGGCACCAGCAGCTGTGCTTAAGAAAGCACATAATGTGCCCAATAAGCACATGCTGTTAGCACAACAACAGCCTCAGTCTCTCAAACTGGAAACAGACGACCGAAGGATATGTCTCCACAGACTGAGACGACTCTGACAGACTAGAGTATTCGGAAGCTTTCTAGCTTCAAAAAAGAATAACAAACTACACACAGTACTTCAGCTGTGTAAGATAAGCGGTGCTAGTTGCCGTGTAAATCCTCACAGCCCTAAGAACGCTTCTAACCGCTGAGTTGGAAGCCTGGGCTTTTAGCTCCGTGGTTAGAGTGTTCCACTCCCACGCCGGTGTGTGTGGAGGTGGCGGGTTTGAGGGCCGGTGTGTGTGGAGGTGGCGGGTTTGAGGGCCGTAAGCGGCGGACGAATTACGACCTCTGTTACACCCACACACACACATATGATGAACTTCATGAATGTGTTTGTTACTCATTCAGCAGGGTGATATAGGCTATACTTGCATTATTAACAATCTTGTTGTATAGTAGAGACTCTTTGTAATAGCAAATATGGCTGAAGACATAACAGGCTTGTTTACCCAGCATTTCCCCCAAAGCCAATCACATGAGTGTCCTACCTCAGACTGCACAGCACAGCACACCACTCGACCATAGCCACAACTCGGCTGCCTTCTCTGATTCCAGGAAATATATGTGTGTTTGGAGGAGTGTGTGTGAGAGAGAGACTGAAGGAGGGAGGAGGAGTGTGTATTGGTGTCTGGGGGGGGGGGGGGGGGGTAGGTATGTGTGTCGGAGGGGGAAAAGGGGTGTGTGTGTGTGTGTGTGTGTTTTCGGGAAATTATGTCAGTCTTGCACATGAAAATGGTAAATTCCTGTATATTCTGAAGATAAACAGTAGATAGCCTCTGTGCTCTTCAATTGTTCTTCTCTCAACACACACACACACTTCTGTCTCTAACATACACACTCCTACACATGCACACACACACACAGACACACACAACTCTATTGCTGTAACACTTCAGTCAAAGTTTTCAATATATCCTGGAGAACTGTATGATGCAGATATAAATGTGTGTGTGCCGTAGGCCTATATTAATGTCCCTCTTCAGGGGACCTTTTACAGCTCTGCTTTAAAAACAAATTGTATTTGATATTGTCGGTGATTGCTTTAAAACCAACACGTTTGTTTTGTGTTTGGATTTTAAAGCTGTCCAGTTCTGCAGCACTACGTGGGCTATGACCACTGATCTCAGACCTGCACACAAACAGCATCCTGCCTGGCATATCGGTGGTGTCGTACTCACACACACACCACACACACACACCCTGGATTCTAAGTGGAATGTGATTAAATGTGGAATCACAGTGTCCACTGAGATGCTATTGACATGATCACTTGAGTTACTTACTGACGAGGCACAGTGCAGCTCTTTCCTGAAGACAAACTCTCACACAGTTGGCACGGTGTCCACTGCCATCTTGTTCTGACACACTGCCTTGACTTACGTGTAGGTGATAGCTGCTGAAGTGAGACTCTTAACATTTCATTTAACTTCTTATGAGCAAGGCAGAACGTTATGTGTTTTTCCAAATGTACCTGTAATTACACTTCAGACTGTATACAATGGACTTTTATAACAATAAAAAGTAATGAGTCTCCTACACACACACACACAAAAACACACACACACACACTGGATTCTGAATAGAGTGTAATGAAATCACTGAGTCACTGTGAGATCCAAGTAATGAGGAAATAGTTGCATTTAAACCGAAGTGTTCAGAAGTAATGGGGAAATAGTTGCATTTAAACCGAAGTGTTCAGAAGTAATGAGGAAATAGTTGCATTTAAACCGAAGTGTTCAGAAGTAATGAGGAAATAGTTGCATTTAAACCGAAGTGGCTGAAAGTATTTTGGATTAGTGTGAAAGAGAGAAGAATCTGAGTTTGCATTCTGCCCCTCAGAGTCACTTTGCGTTCAAGCGTCTGCTAAATGAATTGACATAAATTGGTTTGATCCAGACTCAGACCCAGCACACAGAGAGGCAGACAGCCAGGATAGCTGCACTGAGGGAGGAAGAGCAGAAGAGTCAGATGATGAAGGAGAAGATTGAGAAGATGAGCAGAGATATCTCATCTCTTTCAGACGCAATCAGAGCCATAGAAGAGCAGATGGGAGCTGATGACGTCACATTCCTGCAGGTAAGAACCATCCACTGTCATGAGGTGTGTTCTGCCATGTTTGTATTATTGATGAGTTGCTGCTGGTGTGGTGTGTGAAACCATGTGGGGAAATGTCATGAAACTAAAATCCGGTGAAAAGGTCAATAGTAGCAAGGGTGAGGAAAACTGACAAACTGTGAGTTTGTGTGTGTGTGTGCGTGTGTGTGTGCGAGCGAGCGAGAGACAGAGAGAGAGATCAAGCAAGAGAGAGAGAGAGAGAGACAGACAGAGAGAGAGAGAGTATGTCTGTCTCTCTGTCTGTCTGGGGGAGCGTGTTCCAGAAATAGAATTTCCAAAAAGACATAATTACGACAATGTTTAGCACATTCTCTTATTTGTTATTTTCCAGAACTACAAGAGCACAGTGGAAAGGTGAGTGATCTGCCTCCTGTCACACACATCCCTTCTGAAAAAACCAGCCTGACCAGCTAAAGGTGGTTTGCTGGTTGACCAGCTTGTTTGACCACCCTATGATGGTTGACCAGCTAGACCAGCAAATCTCTTGCGAAAACATACCTTCAACTGGTTTACCCACCTAACGATGGGTAATTCAGCTGGTTTAGCTTGTCGTACCACCTCAAGCTGGTCATTTTAGCTGGTGTTGCTGGTCTACACTGCTGGTTTAACTGGCCGTGCCAGCTTATGTTGGTCAAACCAGCATGACCATCCCTGCTGAAAAAACCAGCTAGAAACCAGCTTATGCAGGTAGCTGGTTTTAGCTGGTCTGTGCTGGTTTTCTTCCAGCTCTTGCTGGTCTTTGCTGGTGTAGCTGGTTGGACCACCAGCTGGATATGCTGGCGTGACCATCTGAGGAAGCTGGTTATGCTGGTTTGACCAGCCTGTCGTGTGAGATACAGCTGGTGCAAGATGGTCATGCTGGTGACCAGCCTGCCAAGCTTGACATTGTTGATGTAAGAACCAGCCTGACCAGCTAAAGGTGGTTTGCTGGTTGACCAGCTTGTTGACCAGCTTGTTTGACCACCCTATGATGGTTGACCAGCTAGACCAGCAAATCTCTTGCGAAAACATACCTTCAGCTGGTTTACCCACCTAACGATGGTTCAGCTGGTTTTGCTTGTCGTACCACCTCAAGCTGGTCATTTTAGCTGGTGTTGCTGGTCAACACTGCTGGTTTAACTGGCCGTGCCAGCTTATGTTGGTCAAACCAGCATGACCATCCTACACCAACAATGTTAAGCTTGGCAGGCTGGTCACCAGCATGACCATCTTGCACCAGCTGTATCTATGTATGTAAGAGAGTACAAGTACTCTCTCTCACACACACACACACACACTCAGACACACTATTATTTAGTTGTGTGTAGTGCTGCCGCGATTAGTCGACTTAGTCGACCTCATCGACAATGAAAATTAGTCGACGGCAATTTTTTTAGTCGAAGAGTCGTTTTACTATTGACCACCTATTTATTTTTGGTCTCAAACGGCTCACTGTAATGTTATATTAACTCTATGTTATTAACTCTTGAAAAGTACAATGACTGTCTTTGTATGTTAAACAGGCTACTAAACTCCTCAAACTCCTCAACTACTGTCGCCTTTCAAAGTCCAGCGTTTCTCGAACTATGGGCCGCGTGGACCAGCACCGGCCGTAACGTGGACACTGCTGGTCCGGAGCCACGGAGAGAAATTATTCCCGGTGCTTCGTCTGATAATTTGCTGCGCAATTGATCAAGGAACCGCGGACCGACAGAAAACGTTTCTGCAATCAGTAGGAAATACTTGCTAATTTTGTGTCATCAAACATAGAGGCATACAATTAAATGGTGGTATGAGCATTCATTCAAGACCTACGATAGAACGATTGAAACATTCTTACAGGTGATCTAGTATATTTAGTGTTCTCACCAATCTAATGTAATATTGACCATAAAATGTCCAATTGCCCTAGGGATGTAGTGGTAAAATAACAGGTGGGTGAACTATGAATTCTGCGATCTCGGTGAGGTGGCCTGCGCCATGCGGTATCAGATTTTAAAAAAAGGCATTCAATATGTTTGATAATGGTGGAGGTTATTGTACAATATTGGGAATATAAGTATAATAGTACATATTATAGTAATAGTAGTAAATATAAGAATAATAGTATTGGATAATACAGTTTTGAATGTTAAAAGTGAATAAACTCTTTTGAGAGGTGGATAAACTCTAATAAGAGGTGGGTAAACTCTATTTCTGAAATTTCAGAGGTGGATAAACTGCGTTTACTCCACTACATCCTAATTTGCGCTCATAGGCCTATTCCCAGCTTCATAACAGAAAGGTAATATTTGAATGTAAGCTATACAATGTAGGCTATAGTTGCGTAAAGGTGCAGAGCTCGCACTTGTTTGCTTTTTTTGACTGGCAGTGCTCAAGATCAGATGACAATACGTAAGTTGGATAATGTAGGCTAAAATATAAAGGTAGGCCTAAAGCAACATTGGACATTATTGAAAGAAAACGATCGCAAAGACATGCAGAATGAATGAATAAAGACCGGCGAACTAGGCTACTTTTTCAGCAAAAACATAACCTATCCTAAAAGAAACGTTAAGCCTACATGACATATCACACTTATAATTTAGTCCTATCTGTTTTGTAGGCTAAATCAGCACATTACCCTGGGTCATATTGGAAACGTACAGTAGCCTACTGTACCATAACGTACAGGATTATGCTGTAGGCCTAGAGGTCTTTCCTTCATAAGGTAGGCCTACCCAATTGTTTTTCTACAAAGTAGGCCTAAAGATACTAAATGTTGATTATTCACATTACTGCAAGCAAAAGGAATGAAAGTGAGCAGAGGACAATGGACATGGATGCATACGATCTCTTTCCAGAAAGCTTTGCTTGGAAAAAACATAATTAGTTAAGCTATCGAACTGACATATAGGCTAGTTAACATCAGATGGCGGCTAGGCCTATACTATGTTTTCAATATATAATTTTACATAGGCTACAGCTTTTAGGCCATTGATTTCATTAAAACATATGCTAATGATATTGATGAGGGGGTGTTTACAAGGCGGAGACCTAAAACCATCCGGCTGCGCACAAGTTGACGTTCATTTGTGATGTATAATGGGCACATCTGGAAGGGTGGCGTACGCACGTTGTTTTGTGCGTACGTTCGTTTTCTCTGAATCACACGTACGATCATTTCAGAAATGATCTAAGATCAAATGAAGGATGATTTCTATGCAACACTTTTATAAATGAGGCCCCTGGGCTCTGAGGGCTTTAACTCAGGAACTCACTGCTGGGATGTGGAGGTTGGAGAGAACACAGGGTGGGGTCTGGGTGTGATGGCAGAGTCTCTCCAGAAAAAGGGAGAATATGATGATGTGAGTGGAGAGGTGTACATGTGGTATAGTGATGGTGAATATGGAGCACATGCCCCCCACGGCCCTCCATTCTCCACACAGTGCAGCAGAAACTCCAGAGGATCAGAGTGCAGCTGGACTGGGACAGAGGAGAGCTGTCATTCTCTGACCCTGATAATAACACACACCTACACACTCTCACACACACTTTCACTGATAGAGTCTTTCCATACTTTAACTCTCCTTGTAAACTCTCTGAGGATCCTACCAGTGAAGGTCTCAGTAACAGTAGAGCAGCACAGTTAGAACTGACTCACTGAGAGGAAAGTTGCAGAAAACTGTATATAAAAAACAAGTGAACGATGCACTCACCTCATATCATATCACTTCATAGCATAATGTAAAGCTGTACTACTGTGTTTTAAATGGTTGAGGCATACCTGTCAACACTCCCGTTTTTCCCGGGTTCTCCCGTATTTCAAGGTCATCTCCCGGCACCCTCCCGTTTTGTTATTTCTCCCAGAAAACTCCCGTAATTTGCATGGCCATCAAACTTCATTTTAAAATCATTGATTCATTCATTTTTTCTATTAGTCTGACATCTCCCAGGTTGCCAGATTGTGTATGAAATACACCCTACACATACACGATCACTTTCAATTTAAACAGTTTTGTCATAGGCTAAAACCTGGCAACCCAAAACCCAAAAAAGGAAGCGGGTGCCGACTGCGCAGCCTGAGTCTCGTCGTAAGCAAGCGGGCTAGTTGAATGGCCTACTCCAGAACTAGCTGTTGTGAAATTGTTGGGAATTTAATTGATTAACACATCACATAAACTGTTATTGAGTGTTGTTGATACACTGAACTTGTGCCCTCGGAACCAAATCTGACAGCAAGCAGCTTTGGAGTTTTGGAAGTAGGCTGCAGGCAGACAGCTGGTGGATACATAACTGTCATGCGTAAGGTAATGGTAAGGTAAAAGCAACGAAATGCAGTGTTGAAACACGTGTATGAAAAGTATTAAATATTCAAACACAGATCCGGTATAAACACAGACACCCCCCCGAAAAAAAATTCTCCCGTTTTTGGAAAGCTAAATGTTGACAGGTATAGGTTGAGGACTTAATAAATCAGTAACCACTACATGTATGTGACTATGTGAGTTAATAAATCAGTAACCACTACATGTATGTGACTATGTGAGTTAATAAATCAGTAACCACTACATGTATGTGACTATGTGAGTTAATAAATCAGTAACCACTACATGTATGTGATCATGTGAGTTTGTCCTTTTGTTTTATTGATTTGCTGTTTTAATTCACAGCCATTCAAACTCCCCTATCTGAAGTCCTAATACGTACACACCCATTTAAACAATGCTTTGATATCATGATGAATATGCCATGAGATGAGTGCTAGATTATTTGTACTCTTATCTATATAACACTACTGCCACCATCACATCACACCATCACACACTCTAGTGAACCACCAACACATCACACTATCACACACTCCACCACCAGCACATCACACTATCACAGAATTGTACTTTTAGAGGTACAAAGGCTCGTCGCTGGGGCAGTACCCTCAAGGGTACACAATTTGTACCTTTTTCACCGGGTACATATTTGTACCCTTACAGTTTGTACCCTTTGGTGGTAATTATGTAATGGATCAAAATTGTACCTTTGGAAAAGGAACAAATATGTTCTTTTCAGGGTACTGCAAATTGATTATGGTGTATTCATCCTACTATGTGTCATACAGTATGAAATGATGTGTTTGTTTGTGATGGTCATGATGTGTTCTTTGGCACCTTCTAGTGGCAAAAAGGATGAATAACCAGGGAAGCACTTTTAACTTTTTAACTTTTTTTGTGACCCCAGAAATGAAGGCAGGATTTGGACTTTCTGTCCTGTCATCTTAACTTGAATTACTGCAGCGTTTACATGCAGAGCTGGAGATACTCCGATCAGGACTCCGCAGAAAGCAAGAGCTGGAGATACTCCGATCAGGACTCCGCAGAAAGCAAGAGCACATGCCAGTGCTGCTCTGGGTGCAGCACATTTGACCTTTTTTTCAACAGTAGACTTGTTTATGTTTAAGTAAACAAATTCACTTCATACACACATAGCTATAAAAACATATATATAGCTGGAGCAGCACACACACCCACACACCAAGTGTGTGGTAGTGTGTGTGTGTGTGTGTGTGGTATGTGTAGAATATGTATATTGGTTTTTGCCGTCTACACCTGCCTACAGTTATGGTCACTAACTGGCGGATATATCATTTTTCAAGAAGCATTCACCTTTTACATTTTCAGAAGGTTATATATTTAAATGTTTATGGTTGCCATTATGATGATTATTGTTAATGTCATTGTCTATTATTTCCAGTTCAAAGTTAGGATGTCTCAGTAAAAAAGTAAAAAAGACTTTGCTGTTCTTTTCTGAGTGCCTTGATTACTGGAATAATCTCAAAGAGAGTTATTAAACACAATAAAAAAGTGGTAGGCCAAGAAATCAAGAAATCTTTTGTTAATATCAACATTTAATAATAATTTAGCAAAATAATCACATTCAATAATGCCATGATATATATATATGACTTGTCATCAGTGCTTATATCAATAAACATTTTGATTTGGTTTGATGTGGACCGTAAGTCTTCTGTGCAAAAGCTGCTGTACTAAACCAGGCACATACAGTATGTCTACGTCACAAAGACTCGTCAATGTTTTGGTAATGCAACTCAGATCTTCCACAGATTTACACGCAGTGTCCACATGGCCGATTACGGTCACATCACCTTTATTACTGGACACACAGCTGTCATGTTTTATGTTATGACTAAAGATCTTAAGAGTGTAGCACCCTAAAATCTTTGGTTATGACCATTTTATTTCTCATCCAACTGCTGTCATGACAACTATCGATAATGGTCACATGATATTGTTGTGCCGGTTTCAGGTCCCTAACAACCGTAGTCAAGAACGAACTCGGAGGACAAGCACTAGTTGTTTACACTGACAGCGCATAGAAAACAAGCTGGCTGAACTTGATATAAGATGAAGAATAAAAACATATTGCCGAAATATTTCGGTGTAGCCGAGACTGGATTGTTTTCATCTAGAGGTGTAGCGGATTTACCTATGAAAAAGCAACAGATTTTACGAAAGGTAAACATGTGGCCAGTCACTGTAAAGTAGGTTAGGCTTAAGCTAATGTTAGCGTTAGGGCTTCGACTGCACAAACAATTAGTTTAGATTTAGTGAGAACATTACCTACTCAAAGGGTACATAATGACAGGGGTGGACAATCATTTCCCCCTGAGGTCAGAGGATAATTACTTTGATAAAGTAGCCTATGCTGGCCACACATTGAACGATTGACTGAAATAACGTTACAATGCACAAAATGCATTGTGCTGGATGTTAACCGACAGGACAGGAGCCTATGACTGATTAGCTATAAGCTAGGCTACCTTATAGTGGGCCTATGCAATAACGTTACTTGCAAGCCCATGTCTTCTTTTCTAAAACAAACAACTCAAATGGAGTGTCAACTTTAACTTTAGGCTACCCTGCATATTGTCATTTGCGTGAAATATAGGCTAACGTTAGCCTCCGTTCTCATGGATCATAAGTCTCTCATTAAAATGATATGCTGAGGAATATGATAAAAAAAAAAAAAAACACTTTGTTAACGCCACTACCCTATGTTATTTAGCCTACATGACTTGAGTTTTTCCTCTTGAGCATGAAGATAACATTTGTGGCATAACTTCGTAGCTTCATAATGCATGCTTCGTATCCAAATGTCTAACGTTAGCACCTAGGCCTGCCTACTTTATTGGCGTTTTTAAACATTTTTAGCTTTGAACGGACACATCACAAAAAAATGAAATGTCTCCTGTACCACACAGGGGAATTTCCGTCTGCTTTTCTCTGCCAAAAGTTAAAGGTCCAGTATGTAGGAAATAATGGAAAATAAACTGTAACCATTCCAAAAATGATCACCATATGTTGTCAGAGAGTAAGGAAACACGATGAATTGAAGTAATGGCTTATTTGACAACATTACTCTAACCCGTAAAACCCCGTAAAACCCATGAAAAAAAATGAGTTACGGGGCGGAATCTCTTGGAATTTTCGTTTATGTTTTGAACGATTAATTCTAGAATAGCGTATTAATAATGGGCTAGCGCGTCCTCCTATTTGGGTTGCCAAATTAGTAAAGGCCAACTGTCAACAGCTGTCGGTTGTAGGCTAGTCATGAACGCATACGAGAGGCAGGCAAATTTCCCAAATTAAAACAAGAAACAAATTAAGTGGACATAGGAGGAGCTTCCTGAGATGGTGACGTCTTCGTCAAACGAAGAATATCAAATCTGACGCAGAGCAGGCCATATTTCTCCACAACAGGTAGCCTAGGCTAAACTTCATCTGCATCGCTAACTTCAGCTAAATATGTTACGTTGGTTAGAGAGGTATGTTTTTTTTTCACCGTTTCCGTAATGTGTAGCTGGGTCATGGTTGGAGAAACGTTAAAGCAGCTGTAGGTCAACTAACGTTAGCTAAGTCTTCATTTCATCTGGCAACCCAGAAGAGGCTCGCGTCTGGTAGTCTTGAGAACGTTCACCAGTGTTTTGATTTTGGCCTACAGAACGTTCGGTAACAATCCTACAAATCGCACCTTTAACAATTTTCAAGCTCCTTGCATCTTTTTTCTCAATGTATTGCTATACGGCTCTGGGTTTGCTTGTCCTCCGAGTTAGTCCTTAACGACGGTTGTTAGGGACCTGAAACCGGTCTATAGTCCCGAAGCCATGACGTAGCGTTGCCAAGGCAGCAATTTCACTGGATCTAAACAAATCAATCTAACCATTGAAATCACCATTAGCGGTTGTTTTCCCCTTTCAGACCCCACGTCCATTGGAATGGACATGACATATTTTTGGGTCTAGACCAATGAAAATCTGTGATTTCACCATTTTAATTATGCTTTGTAACTGATTGGATCCTGATGACCCAATCAGAATGCAGTTAGGGCCTGTAACTTGATCTGAGAGCACTTCAGACATCAGACAAGACAAGCATGGCTCTGAAGCTAAATAGGAACAGGAGTAAACACATTTTTCCCCTCATAAATATGAATTTATGTTTATGATAGCCTAACCAATTTGACTCAGTATAATTCTAACCATTGCAGGTGATGATATTTGAAGTTAGTTTGAATATATTTCATAACAGTGTAGTACAGGATTTTTTCAAAGTTTAATGTCCATCCCAATGGACATCAGGTGTTGGGAGATGTTAGCCAACACTCATTTAGGCACTCACCAGGCAATGTTTTGACATATCCTCAAGACCCAAGCTATAATTTTGAATGCATTTTTTATTTATTTCAGCTATTTTGGATGAATGTGCACTCATTTTACTAAAATGAGTCGTCATTTTTACTAAATTGTGCTCTCATTTTATTAGATTGTGCACTGAATTCAGTCAAATGTGTGCTCAGTTTACTAAATAGTGTGTCCATTTTGCTAAATGGTGGGCTCATTTTGCTAAATGGTGGGCTCATTTAGTCAAATTGTGCTATTTTTTTGTACAATGAGTGCACATTTTAGTACAATGAGTGCACTATTTACTAAAAAGAGTGATTTATTAGACGAGCACACTATGTAGTAAAACGAGTGCACAATTTAGGGTGCGTTCGTAAATTCAATCTGACACTGAAAATAGAATAGCTCTCTCAAAAAACTAGTTTATTACATTTTACATAACATTTTAATATATTGTGTGCACGTTTTACTAAATTGTGCGTATGTTTACTAAATTTAGTAAAACGAGTGCACTATTTAGTATAACAAGCGCATGATTTAGCAATATGTGCACACAATTTAGTAAAATGAGTATACGTTTTCTGGATATATAATATCTTGCAATGACTGCTCTAGGGTTCCGTTCTAACCATATTACAATCTATTCTTGTTAGTATAACAGTACTCAGAGTACGATCTGGATGCTCTGAGAGTGTGACACTTTGAATAAACGAACGATAATTCCACCCACCGTCCAAATTTACGAACAGTTAAAAGTTAAGAGTTGGCTCAGAGCGCTTGGAGTGGCAATTTACAAATGCACTCTTAGTAAAATAAGTGCATAATTCAGTAAAACGAGCGTATATTATCTTGATATACAAAAACAATCTTGCAATGACATCTCCTGGGGGGTGTCATTGCAAGATTTTCTATGTATTGAGAAAACATACACTTGTTTTACTAAATCATGTGCTCGCTTTACTAAATTGTGCACTCGTTATACTAGATTGTGCACACATTTTTGTGTATTGTGCGCTCGTTTAACTACATTACATAGTGTGTTCATTTTACTAAATCGTGCTCTCGTTTTATTAAAAAGTACACGTATTTTACTAAATTGTGTGCTCTTTTTCCAAAAATTAAAATGAGAATGTGATGAAATAAAATGAGTGCAATTTAGCAAATGAGCCCACAATGTAGTAAAATAAACACACTGTTTAGTAAAACAAGCACACGATTTACAAAATTGAGCGCACAATTTAGTAAAATGAGCACACACACTTTAGTAAAGCACATTCCCTCCATATACACAAGCAAATATGTTGCAAAAATACCCCCGGTGTTCCTATTGGATCATGTAATTAAAAAAAATAAATTTAACAGTTCAGTTCACAAGACTGTGTGAGAACAACAGTGCAAAATGCAAAAAACAACGCAAACTGTGTGTGTATATTGAAAACTGCTAAACATTTTGTACTTGCACCACAGGTATTGTGTAGACGCAATCTGGCACATTAGTTAATGTGCATGTTTTGACCTGCTCATAGACATATAAAAACATTTAGACACATGCAAACATCCAGTTCCAAATGTTTAAGTCATATGTGATTATTACTTTCAATACTATATGTAAAAAATATAGTGTTTTTTTCCCTAAGTCCTCATGTCATTTTACACCTATTTAGTCGAGGCGTCCATTGTAATGGACATTAAAAAATAGTAATAAACACATGATTTATCAAATAATAATTTTTTCCCCTTTATTTCTACATTGGAGAGGAGTAAAAATCAGCTGAATAATTTTTTTTTTGCTCAACAGAAAAAAATCAGGTCTGAAGGGGTTAATCTATTTCAATAATTTTACAACGTTTCTAAGATGTTAGTATATTTTTTTACACTGTAGGAATCACATAGCCTACTACAACATATATTTATACCAACACAATCAAATTTGTGACTACAGAGTTTTATTTTAGCATGGGTTTCCTCTGTAAAAGAGATCTGCATGTAACTTCACAGCATGCGGTTAAAATCCTTAAATTCACGGACGTGTCTTGGCTTTATTTTTTAAGCAAAAAACATCACTCTTAACAGCCGCCAGTCTTTGAGAAGACGTGAAATATCCACTGGAATTTTGTTTCTTTATATTACACCTGACAGGGAATCCGTGTTATGTGGGTAAGCTGCTGCCTAGCAGGTAAAGCACGTTTAAATGGCTATAGCCTACATTTAAAACAATTTATTAGCTAGAAATGATGCCACATGTCTACATTCAATGCTATTTAAGCCACTTCGAAAGTTTGTTTAGATCCAGTGATTCTGCCGTCATGGAAACGCTACGTCAGACTTCGGTACTCAGAACACAGAAAAATATGTCAGGATAATGTCATTGTGTCAGTAGATATTTATGACAGATCTATGAACGGGTTATGACAGTCTTTATGTGGGAGGATTTAGTGTTACCAACACATACAAGAATAAGCATTTTAAGGAACAAAAAACAACATATAATAGTAATCAAAAGATCAGTACAGGTTTTTTCCAGCATTCACATAGAAAAATCACAACATAAATATGATTAAATAAGACTTGTTTACCTTTACATAGGTGTGTTTATAGGCCTGGGAACACTGCAAGGACAAGTGTACGTATTTCGTAAATAAATAGCATTAGGTTTATCAACAGCAATGATCCCATCTTGGAAACACACACATGCGTGTACACACACATAAACAGTAGCAGTGTGGTTAGTCAAATAAATTCCCGCTCACTCTCTCTCTCACACACACATAAACACACTGTCTTACTCACAAACACACACACAAAAAGATCACAGAGTTTCAGATTACTCTAGATACCTTGATCTTACACCACACACACACACACACACACACACACAATCTGTGAAAAGTCTACAGACTAAAGTCAAAAGACTATTGTGTGGACATGCACAATCATGTCCATTCATGTGAGTAAATTCACACCGCTGGCAGCCTCCATCCTGAGGGTCTGTTCTGGGGCTCGGACTGTAACGCATCAAAGTCTGGAAAGATTAAGACTATTCTGGGGTCAGAGTGGCTATCGGACTGAAGTCTGGAGACATTAGGCCCGTCCTGCGGTCAGTCTGGAGAGATTAAGCCTGTTCTAGAGTTAGGGGCCTTTCAACACCACACACCCGCACCCTGGCCTGATTAATAAACACTGATTGATTATTGACTGATAAGGATAAGATGGTCTCACTACACCTGACCTGATGCCCTCGGCATCGTAGGCTATACTAGGTGCCGTGTGTGTGTGTGTGTGTGTGTGTGTGTGTGTGTGTGTGGGGTGGGGGGGCCGCGGAGCGTCTCTGATTTTCATTCCGGCCCCTACTTCATCAGGTCAGATAGTTCACCTGCCTGAGACACCTGGCTCAGGTGTGGCCCAGCCGCCCTTGAAAATCATTGAAAATCCAAGACATTCTGCAGCCATCGTTGGCACACACGCACGCTCACCACGTGCACACACACACAAACACACACACACACACACACACACACACAGACCCAACATGCTGATGTTACCCAGCTCTGCTAAAATGAGCTAAAAGTCAACAGTCACTCCCAACCAATCACAACAAGCCAGAACAGCAGATAACACTCACACCAGTCACCTAGAGTAGACAATTACAGAAAGAGGCATACAGTGGGATGTGTGTGTGTGTGTGTGTGTGTGTGTGTGTGTGTGTGTGTGTGTGTGTGTGTGTGTGTGTAGGTTCAAAAGATTTGCTGTTCAAACAGGATCTTCTCAAAGCCCTGCGGAGCCGTGTTGTAGAAATCACTGAACTGGCAGTCCAAGATGGCACTGTCATCCACTGCAAGAGACACAGGCAAAAAAAAAAAAGAACACACAAAAAGTTAAACTTAAACCACAACCAACATCTACATTTTCAAACTATGGAAAGACACACACACACACTGCATTTGTCTACATCTCACATTGCACACACTACATGACTTCCCTTACCAGACGCAACATGAACTTAAACACAACATCGCCCTCATGTGGCAAAATTGTTAATTGCATCTTCTTACATGTGCCGACTAGGATCAGTTTTAAAAAACAATAAATCTGACCACCAGAGGCCTTTATGGACCATGGCTACATTTGACAAAATGTGCACTGGGGTAGAATCAACCTCATGCAGTCTGTTAGCCAAACATCTGCCATATCTAAAGATATCAGAGATAACTGCAGTGTGTGTGTGTAAGCGCTTTCAGATATAACCTCCGGAGTACATGCGGAGGTTTGTCAAACGGAGGTCCTACCCTTCGGAGGATTCAGATATGCTAACCTGCGGACCTAATACTGACCTTATACGGACGTATGTGTGAACGACATACACGCACATTACAGAATCTCTGTGTGGTTGTCGAGTGAGGGGTGGGGGCTTGTAGAGTTCACAAGATACAAGATATGACGCAGAATATATGCGGCTGCTGCCTGTCAGCTGCTTTTTGTTTACAAAATGTAGCCTATGCATTATGTAGGCTAAAGAAGAGAAATCTATTGTGCGTAGGCTAATACTTGAAGTAGGCTAGTCAAGTAAGCAAACAGTATGTGTATGTGTGCTTCGAATAAACACATTTATCTGTTTTCAACATTATGTACCAGAATTACTTGGCTATAGAACCCCACATCTGGTTTGCGTTGGAGAGAGAGCATGCACAAACTTTATGGTAGGCTACCAGCCAATTCAGTAGGCTAACTCAAGACTTCAAGGCCATCATACAACGTTTTTAAGCAACAAACAAAATACTAACATAACAGTGAAGTTTTTTCATGGTTTATTTTTTCCAAAAGCATCCTCTCCCCATGTGTCTATTGCATTTACGTAAGGAGCTTGGAACAAAGTTGGGTTTTCTTCGTTTTCATTTTCTATGGGCATATATGCTCAACAAATATTACAGAGCTCAGCGAGGTATCAATGAACAGAAAACCGTGTTGGCTAACAATTTATTAAATACTCCTGTTATTGTCGTCAACGACGTCGCTGTAGGCTACTGCCTTTTCAGCGCCTTCTGCTTATGGTGATTCAGTCTTTTGAATTTGTTTGGCCTTGCCATGCAGTTGTAGGCTACAACGTCTCGACGTTCCCTTCGTGTGTTCTATCAAAATATTGTATGCCCTCATGGACAGTAGCTCCGTGATGTCTGCATCTTTCCAGGTCGGAGATTTTCTGGACAGCATTACGCCACTCCATCATAACACTGGCATTTAAGTCAGATTTAACCACATGGACGCACGAAAGAAACGTCACCAACACGCCCTCTCACTATGTGTTCTACGCCTCGTTCAGACACAGCACATTTACATAATGTCCGGAGGAAATACTATGGGGGGAGTAGTAGAACAACCGCCTAAATTCGGACTTCCATATGACCGGTTATGTCGTTCAGATATACGGCCCCACCGTTTAACATCGGCAGAACCTCCGGTCTTACACGTATGTCTGAAAGCGCTTTGTGTGTGTGTGTGTGTGTGTCTGTGTGTGTGTGTGTACACAATAGAGGTACATTCTGATCGCCTCATAGTTCAATATGAAGTGAATTGCACAGGGTATTCATCCATGTTAAGTGTGATTCCGCTCTGTAGGTGTTCAGGGCAAAGGGAACAGACACATCACTTCACCAGAGGGAACCGTGTGTAGGGAGCTACGGAACATAGACACATCACTTCACCAGAGGGAACCGTGTGTAGGGAGCTACGGAACATAGACACATCACTTCACAACAGGTTTTTCCACCAGAGAAAACTCAACTGACGTGAGCTTGAACCATCCAATGTAGCCAACTAGCAGCTTGAATATAAATCATTTTATCCTCTATTACTACCAAGTTTTCAGCAATTTACAGTCAGTGCAATGCTGATGAAATGTGGACATTCATAACTGTAAATGCCAGTAAAATCTTTAGGGTACTGGTAATCATAGTACACAGCCTGGGCAATTTGTTATTTGTGAGTATAGAGAACTTGAAATTTGTGATTTTAACATTTACAAAGAATTATGTATTGTAAGATTATTAAAATTAGACAATTAAAGATTAAAATTGTGTGGATATTTATGACCGCCGCTAGCGAAGCGGTCATATAGGGATTGTCAAAGTTTTTTTTTTTTTTTTTTTTTTTTTTTTTTCGTCATCTACTTCCTGAAATTTTGGTCAACGATACCCGGGGCACCGAAACACCGGGGCACATGAAATTTGGTGGGTATGTAGCCCCACTAGACTTTTACGGAAAAATTTCGTTTGGTCCCCGGGGGCCACTCCCCCTCCGCGCTGGGCCCCCCGAAACCCAAAAAATGCAGTTTTTCCTAAATAACTACCTGAACCGTGGCACCGAGGATGAAGACATTTTTATGGTATGTTGGTCTCAAGGGCCCACATCAACCTAGCCCTGCTTTAATCGCCCCTCTCTTCAGTAAAGACGTTCAGAACTGCACCAAATTTTATGTGTATGATTAACCTGACATTCTCTGGGGGTATGCCAAGTTTCGTAGAATTTCATCCATGGGGGGGGTCTAAAAAATTAAGTTATGTGTACATTTAGTGACTGTACACTCATTGGCTTGTAGATGGTGGCGCACACATATACACATGCACACACACACACAGGCACCCACATACTATCGGTATTAGAACGGCCGATACATAATTACAAATTCAGTAGGATTAAAAGAAAGCCAAAATAAATATTCATCATCATCATCATGGCTGCATTTCCAGTATTGGCGATAAGTAGTCGTTTGTCCACTAGATGGCGCATCGTTGCAGTGAGACGTAATTTTGTTGGAAGTTAATCTAAAGTGGGTTGGAAAGACGCTTCCTACAAGGACAAGACTGTAGGCTACAGTAGTTTACCGCATAGAACGTCTAAGGGTAGGATGATTTCTGCATGACATGTAATTCCCATTTCCTCTTGAAGCCGAAATAAATCTGAGAATGTTTATCGGACATGCTTGTTTTTTACTGCAGGTAGGCTACGTTAATCCTATCAATAGCAGAACGTAGGTAAAATAATGTTACCTTTAGCATGGTTGAGTGATGGAGGCCAATTTGATTATTGATGTATTTGTAGAAAAACATAAATGCGTTTATAGGCTACCAAGCAAATCGATAATAGCACTAATTGTATCTTTCGACTGTCATCTCATTTGCTTATGACCATAACCTAGGCTACTAACACGTTCGCTACGTGATGGTTTTTTAATGGAAAATATATAGGCTACCTGAAAGATAACCTGTCTATGATGCACCCTAAACACCGGGCTGGGACATTTCTGCTCAAGGTCTCAAAAAGCATCTGAGTCAACGTTCATTCCCAAACACCCATATAGGCTACTTCAATCCTCTATTTTAAAAGGTGATTCAAGTAAGGAAGAGCATGGCTCAAAGTAAAGTAACTGAAACTACATAAATTCGTCAAAGTGAATAATTTGTGTCAACTCGCCGCAATGTAGATTTATTAACGCACCCGTGATGATCTACATCTCCATTTAAACCAGATGTTTTAGAGCGCACGTTGAGATGTATTCAGGGCAGGGCTGTACCTACACATATTTGTTGCACGTGCTACAAAAATCATTCTTTGCGATGGATGATTTAGTACCAACGTTACACCGGTCAGATACAGTTTTGCCTATGGCTATTTTGTGAGACTGAGGCGCTTTTTGTTTGTTCGAAGTGAGTGTTTAGGGTGTGAGAGGGGAGTCGATGTGCTTTGATTCCAGCTTGGTAGTTGTAGTCTATGCGATTAAAAAACACGTGTGTGTGTGAAGTATCCAAACAATGATAACGCTTTCATTATGGCTGCTTTAGCCACAGACCTTGAGCTACTGTACAGTGGGTTGGGTTCCATTTAGAAGTGTCCACTTCATTCGCCCTTTCCGTGATTCACAGCTACGTATTGAAATGTATTACTACTGATATGCAAAACTATTAACTTTTCGCCAAGAGGTGGCAGCTTGATACTGTAAGGTGTAAGCCATTGATTCCAAAGGAGATTTTATTTGGGTCGCCAGCATAGTGACAATTTGTGTTGTGTAATAGGCCTAGCATAGGGCCTACCTTATATAGCTTATAGTTTGTTAACAGTCACGGTTTTGTCATAACTCCCTCTATGCATTTTTGCATTTAGAATAGCTCTAAAACCGGGGGGCGAACACATCGCAGGGGGGGGCGCCAGTGCGTGGATATCTCAATCGCAAAATTAAACAATATTTCTATCGGGTGCCTACCATGGACTAGGCTGGGTGAAAATCAAAAGATTGCGTCAAAAGATTGAGCTTAACCATGGACCTCATGGTTGCAAAATGCAAGGGAACATGAATCAGCATATTATTTGCACAGACAATAACGGACAGTAGCTCTTCAACTTTGCCCGTTAAAATGTGTATGAACAGTCTCGCAACGCATTTCATGAAGGCCCTTTTGGACATGTCAGTTATTTGCACCCCTGGGTAAAACGGCATTTTGTTTTAGACTACTGGTATTTAATTTGTGCATTGACAATAAAGCTGAATATCATTTGAACTAGATGACTATTATGCATACAGTATGTAGAAGAAGAAACATTCACAAAAATCCATGACATGACCTCTCTTCTTGATAGCTGTTGAAAACTGCATGGAACTGACAGGGATTGTTTTGTTTAATAATAAATAAATACATTATGCTGCTACCTTCTGCTTTTCCCAAATACAATGTAGCCTACATGTGTACCTTTCATCAGTCCAGTTGCAATGGATGGACTGTGATGAACTGCCCTACTTGTGATTGTTTAGAGATTTTAAAGGTTTTATAACAATGTTACAGATTTTTTGGCCCAGAAACAAATCTATTCACCTTTGCAGTAGGCTACTTTGTGTGCGGAATGTGTGCAAACACACATTCCAAACAAGCATACACAAAAGTTTCAAGAGTGGGGGATGGAGTAGAAGATGGAGACAAATTCATTAATATGATTTATTTTCGCGGAATGGATGTGCAGGACTGAGCGGCGGTCATATTTTGTACCGCTACGCGGTACATCTAGTTTAAATAGTTTTGAGTGGATAATGCATTGGACCTAGTCTTGCTTGTCTCTATGGCAACATGAGACTAGAAGGGCATTCCAAATAAAACTGTTTTACAGTAGTGATCAACGTTCCTGTGAAGTGCATGTGGATTTGATACCCTGTGCAGTGGGTTGTGATTAGAGAATTCAGCGTAAGGACATTTGGGATTGGACTGCACACTAGGCTGCATTAATCTAATCACTTCTAGTTTAGCTGCAAACTCCTCCTAAGTGTTCTTCAAGTCACCGAACTCTTACTAGCAGTCCTAATATGGTGTGTATCAATGGAGTAACTCAGCCATGCACACTGCCTGACATTCAGATTATGACATTACAGACGTTAAACGGTCTATCTGGGTGTGTGTGTGCGTACAGTCTTACCATAAACAACTGGGTACACAGTCCCTCTGATGCCAGTAGCTGGACACTGCATGTCCTTCCCATTGAGGAACAGGTTCAGCTCCACATGGTCATACGTAACACCCTGGAACACACACACACACACACACACACACACACACACACACACACAAACACACAGGTTAAGGCTAATGCACTAGTCTGGAAGCCAGCTCGAATGTACAGTGCTCACCTACCTTATGAGGGCAGCCGTGGCCTACTGGTTAGCACTTCGGACTTGTAACCGGAGGGTTGCCGGTTCGAACCCCGACCAGTAGGCACGGCTGAAGTGCCCTTGAGCAAGGCATCTAACCCCTCACTGCTCCCCGAGCGCCGCTGTTGTTGCAGGCAGCTCACTGCGCCGGGATTAGTGTGTGCTTCACCTCACTGTGTGCTCACTGTGTTTCACTAATTCACGGATTGGGATAAATGCAGAGACCAAATTTCCCTCACGGGATCAAAAGAGTATATATACTTATGCTAGTAAGCAGTAACCTGAAAAGCCAGCCTGTACTTAGCCCCGCACATAACATTTGAGGTCGGGAAGTTCGGTCTGGACTTTTTCCATTGACAAGCCTCTATGAAAACTTGAGCATTATATGGACCAATGGAATCGTCCGGGCAGGCTTCATACAATGATGGACAGATGAGCAATTGGGCCTATTCATTTACATGACCTGGGCGGTGTGAGCGTGCTACGCTTGAATTTGTTTACGGCAAAAAGCTTGTAGCTGTCACTGACAACTGACTATCATGTCAGTTGTACAAGATATTGCCGGCGCAATAACTTTAAAAAATAACAGAAAACAGTGATTAAGGCATTTGTCAGAAGAAGGATAACATTTCTCTGGATTTTACAGTAGGCTATTTCTTTGCTCTGATTGGTTAGGTTTATCCAATTGTGTGCAGAGGCATTTTTTCCCTCTATCGATTGAAACACGCTCCATAATCACGTTCCAATGCTTCGGTTCCAGACTCAAATTCTGAATAGAATTTTGAGTATGGCTACATCAGGCTACTACGACAGGCTACTGATGAATTTCCACATACAAGCAAATGGGTTGCTTTAGAGTGTAGAGTTAAATGGGTTGTTTTTTTCCAGGAGCACTTGTGCGCCCAAGTTAAAAAAATTAGGAGCACAGACAAAAATGTGGGCGCACAGTGAGTTCACAGTGAGTTCTTACACATAATCTAACATTATACTGCAGCTAACAGTTAAACATGCCAGTGCACCAATTGCGAATATTAAGAATGACTGACAACATTTAGGCTACAGGAAACAGGATTTTAAAGATCAGTGTCTACTTTATTTTCAGTCTGTTCTATTTTCCTACATTTTGTTAATGTAAAATAGTATAATACATTGCCATTTGCATTTAGCCTGTATATCAAGTATCCTGCCAAATGTAGGCTAATTTATTTATTTGTGAATCCATCTGTAGCTAATCCAAATATGCCCATGGTGACCTATCTGACTGCATACTGCCTAATACTACTACTAAAACAGTCCATTTTCTCTTCCACAAAACCCAACATAGGCTAATCAAGGATATATGTTTTATTCTTTCAGTTTTTATTTGAAATATCTGCATTGATGGGGGCAGTAGGCAAACGTTAGGCCTACTTTCGTTATGCACTTACACACACTCGGTGTAAACAAACAAGCATGCGTGGAAGCCTGGAGTTGTCAGTAGCGTTTTACGGGAGTATTACGGGAGGCTACTTTTGTGCCGGTTCGCTACAGCTATATTTTGCATAGCCTATTGCAGCCAATACGTCAACTGGGCTAAAAGGCATGTTAGGTTACCTTTCCTTCTCTCACTGCATTCTCAGAATCTCATCCTGTTCCTCCTATATCCAATGAATTCGGTGGATAGAAGAACTCATTTCTTCAATCTTTGCATCTTGGCTGGCTAGTCTGACTTTTCCGCTTTTTCTGCGCGCTCTTGGATTTGATAGAAGCGACTACTAGCGAGTCACAACGCGAAACTGCTAACGTTGATGGGAGGTGTAGTTTTTATGCTGCATTCGCGACGTGATTCTATGGTTTGCACCAGTAATGTTTCTCAATGTTGCGGTGTATTTTGTAGAGAAACATTGACATGGTTAGAAGTCATTCGCACCAGTGCGCCTAAATATTTTTTGCACACAATCATTTTTACTCGCATGTGCGAGTGAAATGGGCGCACTGTAGAGCCCTGCTTTAGAGTGTAGAGTTAAATGGGTTGCTTTAGAGTGTAGAGTTAAATGGGTTGCTTTAGAGTGTAGAGTTAAATGGGTTGCTTTAGAGTGTAGAGTTAAATGGTGCTGAACACCCCCCCCCCTTCCCGGCACAACGCACAAGCGCAAGCACAGATACGATGAGAACCAAGTTGATGCTATACAATTCAGACCATGAAAGTGCTTATTTTTTCTAAGGTATCAAAGTGACATAGGAGAACATGCTTCCAGACCTGCTTAGATGCTTGGAAGTGTTTTACTCTGCCATAGTCCGTTCATTCAGACACACTCACTCACTGGCTGAATCCCAATCTCTCCCTTTGAGGATTCACAAACTATGATGCACGTTCCCACCAACTTCATGGGTGCTTAGGGCTGTGCCACTGCAACATTCAGAAGTGCATAAGGGCTCGCCCACACCCTCTCTGTGCCATTTCCGAAGGGCGGTACCTACTCAAGGGAATTACCTACAATTCATAGTGTTGTGACGTGAAACACAGGGTTACCCAATGGGAGTCTGGAAGCTTGAAAAACATCAGTAAACAACTGACATAAAATGGAAACACAACCATGTTTACAACAACACGTTTTTGGGGTTGTCAATTTAAGTGCCGTCCCATTCCTGTTATTAGCATGTTGAACCCTTACACCCTCGCAAACTTGATCACTTACTGACGGATGTCAGTTAAGTGTTTAAGGTTTCAGGGCTTAGACCTTAGGGATGAGATCGGGATTCAGCCACTCACTCTCTTTCTCTCCCTTTAATGTGCCACCACCAGGCATACTTCAGTCTTGCACTTTAAATCTCCGTTGCTAAGCTAACAAGCTAACTACCCACTGTAGGCATACTGCAGTCTTGCACTTTAAATCTCCGTTGCTAAGCTAACAAGCTAACTACCCACTGTAGGCAGACTGCAGTCTTGCACTTTAAATCTCCGTTGCTAAGCTAACAAGCTAACTACCCACTGTAGGCATACTGCAGTCTTGCACTTTAAATCTCCGTTGCTAAGCTAACAAGCTAACTACCCACTGTAGGCATACTGCAGTCTTGCACTTTAAATCTCCATTGCTAAGCTAACAAGCTAACTACCCACTGTAGGCAGACTGCAGTCTTGCACTTTAAATCTCCGTTGCTAAGCTAACAAGCTAACTACCCACTGTAGGCATACTGCAGTCTTGCACTTTAAATCTCCGTCTGTGCACTAGCTTACTTGAAGTCAGACAACCAGTTTCCTGTTCGTTGACATGGCTGTCCACAATCACCTGAAGATGAGAGCTTTAGAACCAAAACGTAAGAAATACAATGTACACAAGTCTTAATGTCCGTGGGTGGCTCTAAGTACCACTGCTGTGTGCCACTGCTCGGCTTCAAGTTGTAATAAAAGCGATTTTAGCTTAAGAACGCCCGCCTACTTGCAGTGGCTGCACAAAATAAGGAGGGAAGGATTTTCGGTGAGCACACGTTTTGGTAGAACTGTAGCACTCCTCTTCAGGTGCTTGCTGACTGCGATGCCAACAAACAGGAAACTGGTTTGCCGACCTCAAGTAAGCAAGTGCACAGAGCCCATTGAAGTTCAGCAGTGAGAAGCACACGGGTCAGTTCTTGCATTCTGCGTCGATAGTTATCTTGGGAGATGCTTGTCCGTCTCCAGCTTTAAAATGATATTTAGTCTCTTCTGTTGGCTTGATTCACCAGAAAACCTGACAACATAAAGCGTAAACGGATCCCCATCATCGATTTCTTTACTCAAATTATCTGACTGCTGACTTTTGTTTTTGTTGAACCAAACTAAGAGATCATCAGCCTAGAAGGGATGCGAACACTTGATCCACTGTATTGATGTCAACAGCTGTAGTATCTCCTGTGTCTTATGCTAAAGGTTGTGTTGCTCATTTTTTGCCCAATTTTACAGTTGGTGAAGAACTGCTATTATCGGTTCTGCAAGTAAGCTTAGGTAAAATGAAAACCATTAAAATTGATAAATCTCGTGATTTACACATTTAATATTAAAGTATTATCATTGAGAAGCTAGGCATAAAGACGTTGTTGTTTTTCTTTTTAAATGGTATCAATTTGGGTACCCAGAATCGATAATTTTCAGTATCTTACATCCCTACCACACACACACACACACACACTCCTGCTTCACCTCACTGTGTGTGTTCACTGTGCGCTGAGTGTGTTTCACTAATTCACAGATTGGGATAAATGCAGAGACCAAATGTCCCTCACGGGATCAAAAGAGTATATATACTCATACACACACACACACACACACACACACACACACACACACACACACACACACACTCACTCACCACAACATCTCCCTCCTGTGGAAGGCTGTTGGCAGGCAAGCGGTTTTTCTCCTCGTTGTTGTGGTACACGGAGCCGTCATGCCTCAGGACCAGGCTGTGAGTGTCCCGACCCATCGGAACCTGGTTCAGGTTCACTTTCTGAGTGGCCACGCCCACTCCCCACACACCTGTGGAGAGGGAGAGAGAGAGAGAGAGAGAGACCAGACCAGACATTCATATTACAATAACACAAAAATGTTACAATTAAATGTACTCTTTGATCTGAACTAGCTAGGTTATGTACTATTAGACATATTGTGGCTGGAGTACTATGACAGTCTAGCGGCGGCATCTGTCGACAACAACATTTTTTGTAAAGCGACACTTCTCAAGGTGGAGGTTGGCTGGGCAAAGTTCATGCATCGCCTTATCGCCTGACTGATAGATGGCACCTACCCGTAGACTGAACCTTAAACTCGAAATAGCTCTTGTTCTGATGGAGAGGGGCGTTGGCTAGGCAACCTCCGGTCCCACATATCCTTCTGCCGCTCTTGACGATGACCACATCCGTTCCTGAAAAAAATAAAATCCCAAACAGAAGACCATTGGTTGTCTGACCGTGCCACGCAGCAAAATTTGGGTATGTAGTTCACTAAAGATAAACTCAACTTGTAAAAGAAACTATGTGTGTTACCTTTAGGGAGCAACATTATGTGTAACGAACTAACTCCCCATGTTGCAAAACTCATGTCTGGCCTCGCACTGACTCATTTGCTGGCGAGCTAATGTAGCTTATCAGTGAACAACTGGCTAGCTGGAGAACACTTGTCACATGCCAATTTCCAGATGCGCAATTTCTAAATCTGTCGACAACTATATAAACGACAGAGGAATGTTCTTTAAACACTAACGTTACAATCCGGAGATGTGCAACCTTGATCTTCAATGATTGCCTAGGGCTCTTGAAGACCGGGTTAGAAGTACGGCTTCGCTTTTGCCGTGGATAAGTAATGCTATTGCTAATGCTACAACATAACAGTATGAAGTAAGAGAGCTCTTCATATCTGGTATGAATTTTGTTCCTTACCCATTTGATGCGTGTCCAGCTGAACTGTTGGCATCTCTTTGAGGGGTACATGTCCCGAGCCTCCGTCCCCACAACAGCCCAGACAACACGAAAACAGTGAGGCCATTTTTTTTTTTCGTGGAGGGATGGCGGAAGTTACATAACAAACAGTACACTAAAGAATCATTGTTGCCAGAAGAGAGACGCTCAGATAGAAATAGCGACTCCTCGCGGTTTGGGGTGGCCTACATGATGACGTACACAGCCAATGAGAGCGCTGACTCAGATGGGGCGCGCTTCCTGATGGCATGGAAACAAGGGAAGAAAAATCGAGGTCAAAATATTTTTACACGTGACTGTGCAGCTATTGGTTATCAATGTGTCAAGTCCATGACACATGGCTCGGTCATATGCAGAAGAGCTTAAGACTCAAATGTAGGCAACTGCGTCACCTTTATTATAAATTAATTGCATAGATGACAATAATGCAGCTTAATGCGGACTTCAGACTAGGGTAGGCTACATGCTATTCGTCAAACATTCTAGCTGCCGTTTGGATAATAACTGTTTGCTCTCTTTTACAGTGCAGGGTTTACTCTGAGAGTGAGTCATTTACAGCTTTGCTTCAGCAAATTTTGTTGTGCCTCCAGTTAAGCTTCTCACGAGTTTTCACCCCAGTGTGAAGTGCATTTAAATTGATCAGCGTCAATAATGACGTACTGTCTGTGGAGAGGCCGTGATCAGAAACCGGGCAAGAATCGAGTGGTGGACAGACTCTCACGTTGTCATGTTTTGCATAGCAACAACCCCCCCCCTACCCGTCACATGTGTTGGGGATCAACTGAATTTATGCTTCACTGGAGAAAAACGGGGAATTCTCTGCCAAGTGGAGAGCACCCCGCGAACCATAGACCATCTGTTCAGGACAACTGCTTAGGCATTGGACAGACGTGTCAACTAAAAGTATTAGACACATCAACGAAAGTGACGTTTTCAATTTCGGTAGAATGATTCTGTAGACACGAAGAGGTTAATCATTTCACCGCGGGAAAGGCGAAGTCTGCACAGCAACAAGCGCCATGATTGCAATGAGCGCAGTGCGCCCCGGCAGCTGGTGAGTGCTTTTGGTCCAATTGCATGTTGCTTTCCGTCTGCAAAAATCTGTCATAACCATCCCAAGCGCCGCGCCAGCAGGAGCTGGGCTGTTTCATTTGAAATTAGTAACGGTAGATGGTGTCAAATCGTCACGGTTTCAACGGGATGGTAAACGTGGCATCTTTTTTTCGCGTGCCTGTGATTTTTCCCTCGGATATCACCGCACGAGAGGAAGCGCTGGTGGTCTATTATAAATGAAGCAACCGCGCATCCGAGTTCACTTGAGAGTGAACTTAACGATCCTTATCATTCCGCGCTATATTTAGTTGAAGAAGATGCTGTGGTGTCGTGTTCTTCTTCGGGATCGCGTGACATGTCGTCTCGGAGAATAATGATCCAACACGGACACCCTTAAAAAAAGTAGGTCGACAGGAGAGAAGCGGTCCTCCACTCTTTTCTAAAAATGCGCGTTTCGCTGATGGAGTCGACGCAGCTTGGCGTTATTTGTGCAACCGACCTCCTACTGATGTGCCATTTCATACATTTAGTTAAAGTGAACTATCCGTTGTTATCTGGACGTTTGGATAAACAGCAGATGATCAGCAGCACCTGCACACCTTGCGTTCATTCATTTTCGCGCGCAAATTAGTTGCGCTTCTGACAGCAGTCGTTACTTGGCATTTACTTGCGGTATGAACCAGCAGGGTAGCGTGCGCGCATCACTACTGATGAGCGTGCGCTTTTTTATTCACCAGGCTAGTTATGTATGTTTCTCTCACGTCTTCTTATGTTTTGGGATTTTCAGAAAACCATGGAGTTACTGGAGGAGGACCTGACATGTCCAATATGCTGCTGTCTCTTCGAGGACCCGCGCGCTCTCCCCTGCTCCCACAGCTTTTGCCGAAAATGCCTCGAGGGCATCCTGGACGGACAGCGAGGTCCCACTTGGCGCCCCCCGTTCAAATGCCCCACCTGCCGCAAAGAAACATCCCACAATGGCATCGCGAGCTTGCAAGTCAATTACTCATTGCGGGGAATCGTTGAGAAATACAACCGAATTCGCGTGTTGCCGAGGATGTCCCTCTGCCGCGAGCATCACGGGCAACCGCTTAACATCTTTTGCGCCACCGATTTGAAACTTATTTGCGGCTTCTGCGCCACTACCGGCGACCACAAGGGACACAAATTCTGCGCTCTGCAGGACGCCTACGAGCAGGAGAGGGCTGCCTTTGAGGAGCTGTTCCGCGGGCTCGAGAACTGGCGCAGCGCCGAGGTGCTCTCGTGCCTGGAAGCGTTGGAGAGCAGCAAGAAGAAGGCGCTGCAGCTCGTGTCCAGAGACGCCGACCGGGTTACCGAGTACCTGGATAAACTTCTCCGCGCGCTGGAGCACAAGCGGAGCGAGATTCTGTCCGACTTTGAGACTCTAAAATTGACGGTGATGCAAACTTACGACCCGGAGATCAGCAAGTTGCGTGCGGTGCTGGAGGAACAGAGGCGCGCACTCAGCATCGCTGAGTCCTTCAGGTCCCTGTCGGACCCCCTCGCATTCCTTCAGCAAATGCAGGACTTTCGCGAGACTCTGCGCGTAATCAAAGAGACGCCGCTGCCGTCACCTCCTCGGAACGACGACGTCGACGTAGGTCCCCTCGTTCGAAACTTTGACGTGCAGCAGTGGGATTCAGTGAGGCTCGGTGATGTAGACACCCTCTGCGCCCCGCACGAGAGCAACGCTCACCGGTCACCCGCTGCGCCAGCTGTTCCACGCTTCCCTCTCGCGCTCTGGAGATTCGTCCTGTTCGTGTGTGTTGTGTGCCTGTCCGTCGTGTCTCTAATTCCGGTGGACTGTCTCGCGCATACTACCCCAGAACGAGTGGCTGCCCTGAGTCGAGCTTACCTGCCAGCGCCCGAAGAGGTCCTCCACCTAGCCGGGTGCTGCTGGAGAGAGACGGCGGGGCTCTGCGCCTTCCTGGTGGAGTTCTGTCAGAACTGTATCCTAAACCTGATTAACACCAGTGCAGACTTCATCAGCTGATGTGAATGCGTTGACAGCCTGTTCGATTGTAGTAGTTGTTGTTGTTGCGGTATTGATTGAGCCTTCCTAAACAAGCCTTAACAGTTTAGTTTCACCAGATGTGTGAAGAAATAGTGTTTTCTAAATCGTTATAATATGGTGAGTTGAATCATCCAGAGCATATGACATGTCCACCGCCTCAGAATATAATCTGAAACGTTACCGAAACAAAACCCAACTGAATTCCGCCGTTTTATTCAGCCAATGACAACAGAACCAAACTTCAGTGTAATATGTAATATGTCTATCTGATGAAACCTGACTTTAGCCTTTGCTGCTGGTCCGTTTAAACTCCAACTGCCGAGTAAGGGCATATGTAGGTCAGTGAAGACATTTGTTTTTACGCTTCTTTTTTTTACTTGTTAATATGTTAATATGTGTTCTGAATGTGTCAGTTTAATGTGTGTTTGTGTTGTTATAAGAGATCCCTGTGAGTGTGTACACACGCCCTCCCCCGGTCTGTCCATATAGGCCTCCCGTTCTGCATGTGCACCAAATCACCCCCCTCCCCCTCCCCCTCCCTCTCCCGGGCACCTCTCTGTTTATACCGAGCCTTTTGCATTTTTGACAAAATAAAATAAGCAGTTTAATAAGTTTTAACCCCCTTTTCATTTATCGGTTCATTTGTTTACGTAAGCCTGGATTCCCTCACTGCTCAGCCAGGCGCGCGCTCTGTGCCTTCCGCCCATTGTGGGATGTTATACGACACAATTAACAAACAATTTTAAAAACAAAAGTTGGAATTTAAATTGTATTATAGAATAATACAGACATTATTTTAGTTTATCTATCTATATATATATATATATATATATATATATATATATAGAGAGAGAGAGAGAGAGAGAGAGAGAGAGAGAGAGATAATGCCTCTCCGACATCCCCACGCGCCTCGGTGGTTTCGCCTTGCCTCCCGCAGGCTGGGTGTTGCATAACAGCGCGAGACCCGTGCAGGCCGAGAAATAGCATCTCAATACACAAATGTTTCCTGCCATTTTATAAGAAGGGGGGAAAGATTTGTCGATGCTCTTGGCCAAAAGACTTTTCAGCGTTTCCAAATGCACCACCTTTAAATAAACATAAATTGTTTAACTGTGCCTGTGCACCTCTGACCATTTCCCTACTTGATAATGGCATGTTCTGACACATGTCCGAGAACATTTAGTGCATTTTCGTTTAAATATACTGTTTTAAGCCTGTTTATCTCTGTGAGGACCTGCAGGAATTGTGTGTGTGTGTGTGTGTGTGTAGTACTGCAGTACAAGCACAAGATGGATGATGCCAGGCATAAGGCTCAACCCCGGGCGTCCGAGTGCCTATAGCTCCCAAATCCACCTCCTCACATTCCCTTTTCCCTCACTCTCTCACACACGCACGCACCTTCCTACCCCGGCTCCAGTGATGCCGAGCTGGGGAAGCCCTTCCTCCTCTCACCGTAAAACTGCACTATACGCCCTGTAATTTCTTTATAAAATGCAGTCACATCCATTTCATGGTGCCGGGTTATAACTTCTCTTTTGACTTGCCAAATCAGTGATAGACTATAGAAATTGAGCCTATCGCCAAGCAAAGGCCCGTGCAGTGTCCTCCGTTAAGCCACGTTAAAACAGTGATCCATTATTCGAATTCATCACCTATGTGTTTATTATTTTTCCAAACAGCATAGTGACAGAAATCCCAGGATCACTTCAGGAAATGAGCACGTGTCGTCACAACTGACCGTGGCTCCCTGCACACGTCACTGCACGTATATATATAGCCCCCTGTTACCGGGCAAACTCCGGATCAAAGAAAAATTAGTTGATTTTTTTTTTACCATCCCCCTCTTCAACGCAACCTATTTATATAAATAGTGGTTATGTAATTTTAAATACATCGAATAAAACAAACTTCATGAAGAAATGTTATCATCCTTGCCGTCTGATGTGTAAGGTTTTCTCGAATATGACCTTCTTGCCAAATGCATTGCCAAAGTTATGCATCATATTTTGGATTTGGATGAACTGGACAGTCGAAAACATTATTTTAAATATAATTTTACAGAGTAAGGCTTTGAAACAATTGACCCAATATGGATTAGTGGACATTTTAAGTTCCTCTCACCTCTAGGCTATAGTTGTAGTCCAATGTAACTGCTTCCCTACCTTCAATCGTGTTTTCCTGTTATCTTATTTTTTATGTTATTGTAAGCTCTGTGTAGTAAACGTTATAACACGATGTTACTCGCTTATTTCAATTCTGGAAGTTGCGCTGTCACAGACGTACGCGCCCTTTTCTGATCCAACAATACCAAGCAATTTTAACATCTTAATAAAATAATATTTTTTACTTCACCAATAATTTCAATATTATTCGCACCGTTCCTAGAACCACCAGGTTTTCTTAGCATTATTTTACAGCTGCAATGTAATTATATGCACAATTCAAAGGCTAGGTGCGTGTGTAAATGGTAAAAAAATGCTTTTCATTTCAAAGAAAAAACATGTTACTAATCGATTGAAAACTATAGATAATATAAAGAGAGGGGAAAGTCCATGCTGACGACTTTTCAACACAAGTACATTAAATCCAAAATATTCTCGCCGGATCAGGCTGCTTTGCGAGGGTGGAAATTATGTTTGTTTCACTGAAGTCTGTAAAATAACAAAATAATCGATAAAATCCATTATTTTTTATATAAATGTATTAGAGAAAAATACTGATGACTGGTAGTCTGGCGAATGACTGTAAGAAAGAACATGTTCAAAATGTAAGATGCGCAACTCAATCCCCCTTTGAGGCTGTCGCAATAGACAAAACCAGCATCCATACAGTCACCCCAATATGGTTTTGTACATTTATATTATATATATATATATATATATATATATATATATATATACACACACACACACATATATCAATACAGTCACCCCAATATGGTTTTGTATATATACATATACACACACACATATATCAATACAGTCACCCCAATATGGTTTTGTATATATACATACACACACATATATCAATACAGTCACCCCAATATGGTTTTGTATATATACATATACACACACATATAGCCTTACAGTCACCCCAATATGGTTTTGTATGTATATATATACACACACACACACATATAGCAATATGTATTTCTAAGCCTCACGTTTAAAAGTACAATATTCATGGGGAAATCCAGGATGAATTAGGTTATATTTGTCCCTGACATGCATGCGGGCTTTCACCGTCTCTCTCACAGGCAGGCGCACACACACACACACACACACACACAGTCTTCAGACTTCTCTGCGCTTAATGACAACGTATTAAAGTGCATGAAGTCAAAATATTTATATAGGAAAAAAATAAGTAGGCAATCCCAAATATGTCCAGACAACACACATGCAAAACACGGATGGACACCGACACTGTCAGTGCACGATGTCATTCAAGGCCCAAAGGTGCCTATCAAAACCACAGGCAACACCGTTAAATAGCCTGTAGAATTATTTCAAAATATGTGATTTTGTCATTTTTGTGCATCGAACTATAACTCATGATAGATAAAATGTCGAGTGCGTTCAGGGTCGCATAATGTCCGATTCCGACCGGGGAGAATAGAGATCGAACCATAGTCAAGATTCTAGAATCTTTGGTGCAGACTTAAGATTCTCTGGACATTAGAATTAGACCACTGAACATGTAGAATTACTGACTGGACCTATAGATTGGCAGATGCTTTTTCATCAGGGGCTAGCCCAACTCCATTGATGTCTAGATATGCATTTTGATCCGTAAAGTGCATATAGGATATGTGTCATACCCGCAGCTCGCAATGATTATGAAATCTAACTTTATTTAAAGCAGTCTTTATTTCATTTTTGTCATGTTTATCCCACTTTAAAATACCTGACGCACTTGTCAGTGCTTTGCGCACCAGACATGTGAACGCACAGCACCATTACCCTTTCTCACTTTAAATCAATACCTCAAATTAGGCCACGTGTCCATAGATAACCACGGGTGCATATTGGCGTCCGGAGATACATCTCCATGTCGGATGAGGTGCGTCTGTAACCACCATCGCGTGGCAAAGCAGCGTCTGCAGTTGTTTAGAGTGAAAGGTGATATTAAGCGCTTTCAGATATAACCTCCGGAGTATATGAGGAGGTTTGTCAAACGGAGGTTTGGCGCTGCGCTCCAAACCGATAGGAGTGGATCTCCGGGAGATATAGGCTACTCTGGCGCTGCGCTCCAAACCGATAGGAGTGGATCTCCGGGTGAGGTGATCTCAGCCGTAGTGCCGGTCAGTGTTTACGTACTAAATTAGCGGTGCTCACCAAGCCTACATCTCCAAAACTATTGTTTGCATCAGAAACACAAGCCCTCAAAATGCATACCTACAACTCAATGTGACACTTAAAAAAAATTCTACCAGGAATTTTCAAAGCCATTAAAGGCCTATACATAATACACAGGGCCTAATATACATTTTCACATTTTAAATGGCCCGACCCACGTCGAAGTTCGGGCACAGTGCACGAGAACTTTAAGCCCTGGTTTTATTTTATTCTTTTTAGATCTCTAGGATTTGGATTTTCGTCCCGTTCTTAACTGGTAACAAGCCGGGTAGAAAGGTAAGAGTCATGGACAATTTGCACGGTATAAATCGGCATGGCAATAAACTATCAAGACAACTAATTTTCTACATTTCGGATATGGAAATAAACAATTGTTCATCAATTGGATATAACCATCACAAGGCACTTGAACTGTCTTTTAAAGACTGCAGGCTACCCAGTCGTCCAGCCGACTATCTCGAATAACACTTTATTCTGCGGCACATCAGAGCTCGGCTGCGGGTCGGGGCTGGCTTGAGCGTCCGATTATGAGATTTAAACATGGGCGGCAACTCCGGCGCAGTGAAATACGACTTGAGAGCGTGTGCTCATGCAAAGGAGCAGTGACACGGGGTTCAAGTTTTCACCACTCAGGCTTTTTTTTATTTTTGTTTTATTTCAGAATACAAGACAATTGAGTAGCTGATTCCATGCATTTGAAATGTGTATTTTAAAGAAAAAAAATACTCACAGGTAATTTGGTGTATACATCCACTTCCTACAAGACTCTCCACTTCTTACACACTCCTCAACTCTACATTTCTTACATGACTATTTCAAACACACCAACACAGCATGTTTTTTACAAATAACCAAGGCACATTAAATAGAAACAAATATTATATGTATTACATGCATCTTTCACATTTGCACGTTGAACCCTGTGCACTCTCAAATTTGGCTTTTCACACTCTTGACATTCACTCAGAAACACACACACACACCAAAAGTTCTCCTGCATATTTTACCAGCAGCTTTTCTTCTTGAGCCCGTGCACAGGTGAGATGGAGCTTGAGCCCGTGCACAGGTGAGATGGAGCTTGAGCCCGTGCACAGGTGAGATGGAGCTGAAGATGGTGCTGATGAGTCCCAGTGGGGTTCCAGTGAGTCATCGGGACTTGGTGACGGAGTTGCCGTGGGATACGGTCTGCCTTACTTCAGCAGCACAATCAATATTGGAGGCTTCATCCGTTGAGTAACTCCAATATTTACGTGCTGCTATAGCGAAGCAGCCAGACAAACACAAGCAGCGCACACACACACACACACTTTAAGCTGTTGAACACACGCACACGCACACACACTTTAAGCTGTTGAACAAGTACAGCAATGAACACACACACACACACACACACACACACACACACACACTTTAAGCTGTTGAACAATAGTCAATCAGTGGTTTTACTTTTACAGTACAGCAATGAACACATGCACACACACACACACACAGGCTTCTGTTGGGGTCCTAAGCATTACTGCTGCAGCAGAGTATGGCCTGCATCTCAGTAGAACCACAAACCATTCTGTGCTGCTACAGCATCACTTGGAGATCATCTCTCTCTCTGTCTCACACACACACACACGCACACACACGCACACACACGCACACACACACACACACACACACACACACACACACACACACACACACCGTCTCTCCTCTCTTTTCTGGTTCTTCAGGGTGAAGGGCAATCCAGGACTCTTCGATCTGAAACAGAGACAGATTGTGGTATGAGTAAACACACACACACACACACACACACACACACACACACACAGAGGAGAGACGACAGACGAGGGAGCCAGGAGCTGCTGTGTGCCGTCAGGTGTGGGCAGCATCACTTCCTGTTTCAACCACCCGGCCAAAATAAAGCCCTCCCACTCCACAGTAGCACCAATCACCCGAGGCCACCTTGGGACTTCTGTAGGCAAACCCGAGGATCACAGAGACTCTCTCGCTCACACACACACTCTTTGGCATACCAAATGCCAGAACCTGGTTAGCAATCACATGCAGTACAGTGCAGGCACATAGACAATTTGAACCATGAAAGAGTGTAAGCCACCAACACACGACCCCCAGGGCCAAATGCCCTAGTTTATCAATGATGAGTAATTCAGGGGTGTTTTCAACTTGGAACACTTCACAACACAAAGTATGACATAATTCACCCTGTATTAGGATATGTTTTATAATACATTATGATATATTTATAGGCATTATAATATATTATGCTGCACACATCTTCACTACATATTGTATAAGTTCTTGTAAGAGTTTGGCGTTAAGATCTGACAGAGTAGGCCACCTCTCTCTGTCATTCTCCTAAGTGGCAGAACAGGCTGTAAGTGACTGCCTTCTGTTTAAGAACAGATCCCTGGCCGTTTAGTCCCTGACCAAATTGTTTCCTTTTTTTCCCCCCAACTTTGGTCTAAACAGAAGATATAAGTGCATGGACAGACTCATAGACAGACACTTTCATGGCCACAAATGCACAGCGCATAGTAGGCTCTTCTGTCACTCACCCACACACACTGTGACTGACTGTTTTTTTAATTAGAGAAGTGTTTACTGTAAGTCTTGGGGGGCTAAACTACTAAGCACAGGTATGGTTTAATTAGAGAAGTGTTTACTGTAAGTCTTGGGGGGCTAAACTACTAAGCACAGGTATGGGCCGTGCGGATTCTCCTGGATTTTGTCCTGACGAGTGTGTGTGTGTGTGTTTGTCCTGACGAGTGTGTGTGTGTGTGTTTGTCCTGACGAGTGTGTGTGTGTGTGTTTGTCCTGACGAGTGTGTGTGTGTGGAGGAGGCCAGGAACTGGAGTTGTCCTCTGTGAGTCGAGTCAAGTCACAACACGGCCGAAGTGGAAATGATCTAAATCCGATTAACATGAATTCTGGCCCAAAGGCATACACCTGCAACAACTCCATTCCACACACACACACACACACCTCCACCCGACCACACCTACCCCTGCTCAGGTGAGTCTGTCACCAGTCACTCGTTCACACAGGAGATCATCAAGCTGATCAGGCCATGATTGGTCACAGGGGTGTGTGTGGTTACAGGGCAGGGCAGTCCTGATTCGCTGACTGTACAGGCCGCGAGGTCTTGCGTTTCTGTGTTGACAGGCCCTGTGTCTTAATAGACATCATTAAATTACCACTGTTTCTGAGCCATGCATCAACACACACACACACACACACACTGTCTGTCTGGATTAGCAGGCTAGCGAGTAGCTGCCCTGCCATGTCATGTGAAGCGGGCAGAGCGATGCCAATGCTACTCAACATGTAGTTACTGTTTGGATTCAAATGGTGCATTCGCATGTGTTACCAACCATTTCAAATATACAGTAGGTCATGTTTGGGCACTGTAGCTGACCCATCAGTTTACAGAAACAAGCTAACACACAGTTACAAGCTGTAATCAGAGCTTAACAGGTGTGTGTGTGTAAATTCAAAAGGACTGTTGCACGCTTTGTTACTAGAACTGCCACATTTAACCCATTCGCGCTGGATGCTGCATGACGCAACATTGACCCTCCCGCTGGATGCTGCGTAGCGCAACATTGACCCTCCATGCTTTTTATTTCATGTTTCTAGGTGCTACAGAGGCTTAGATATTAAATTTTGGTAGACGTTGACAATATTTAGTATGTTTTCAGAAAACCCTCAGGAAATAAGGTTATTTAGTCTAGAATGCCATAGGATTCTATAGGCGTTTTTAGCAGGCATTTTAGGAGTAAATGGGTTAAATCTCTCACACACAGACGTCCAGTCTCCATGGAGTAGCCTAGATTGGATCACTCACACGAGCAATAAATACTCTTAGCAATCTGTGATCACTTCATCATTGTGACATACTTTCTATGGTCACACAGACGACGGAAGTTTTAGAGAGAGAGAAAAAGAAAAACTCCCTTTTACTTTCCCAGAGTGCATGTGCTCATCATCCCTCCCGATTTAACACCAGAATAGTGTTCATTCACCACCGCTTGGTTTAGCCACGCCCACTGTGCAGTTCCTTACGTCCGACAACAGCCAACGGTGACCAGGCGTCCTGGCGACACTGAACCAGACGAGGCAAGCTGACCCCTCTGAGAGCAACTGCACGGCACTGAAGGGCTGAAGCCCTTCACCACACACCGAAACACTCTCCACTTCCAATGAATCACTCAGATCACACACATGGCATCATTAGTTATTTTTCCAATAAACCGTTTCAGGTTATATTTTAAACACAATATTAAAATGTGGTGGCAGCGTTCCAATTGGGAGGTGATGAATGATTGCAGTATGTGCAGTATTAGTGCTGTGTGTCCAACACAGTTAATTTCTGCTAGGTGACCTACTGCCACCAACTGCACTGATGTGAAGCTTCTAGAAACAACCACATATCCCTTGCTGAATATTTTTTTGGTAATCTTGAAGGCTATGAAACTCCTGAAATGTTCCTGATTGTTGCACCTCACTGGGTGGCACTCTGCAACTCTTTATTTTATTTTGGATGAATTAGTCGCTTATCTGCATCTGGCGTCGGCAGGACGTGGTGTGTGCAGGTTCCTTTTTCACTTAATCACCCACAGAGCTCTTTGTCTTTCTTTTTGTTTATTTTTTCAACTAATCTAGTAATCAAACCCTTAAACTTTTGTGTTTGTTTACTAACCTCCAATAATGTAAATAGCTGCGACAGATCCGGCATGCGATGGCTGTGTGCTGTATATGTAGGCGCAGGCGTGTTATGGTTTAGGGGCTCTGGGCAGTCCTGGTCATTTACAGGCACCATTGGTAATAAGAGTAATGACAGCATGAGCATGACATGGCATCCTGCTCCACCGAGACGGGCCGACTCCAGAGACCCACTCACAGCCCAGCTCTGTGGTGTACATCAGGGTCACAGCACATCTTCCTCCCACACACACACACACAGCCAGTTCCCGGCTCCTCTTGACTCACTCAGGGGCTTTAAACATCAGCCGTAACCGCACAGGACTGGAGCATGCTCTCTGGCCTCTATCTTTCTATGTCTGTGTGTGTGTGTGTGTGTGTTACTTCTCTAAGATTTTCACTTCACTCGATCCACCAGATTACAAGAAGCACATCTCTCTCACACAAGCCTGACATATTTAAGACAGCACAGAAGGGGGGAAAAACACACACTCAACTTCACACCAAAACCATTACACCAGTAAGATAAATCTCTGGTCAGGACACACACCAGTCAACAGATAGAAAACACACTTTGTCTTCGCCAATCTGGCAACACAGCCAACATTTTACAAATAACATTGTGTTTTTTCACACTACCTACATTTATCAGGTTTTATTTTACATCACTCTAGCCTCCTTTTTTTCAGAAAGCCAAATTAAGCTTACACACACACACACACACTTTACAACTAAGAATAAGTTTTACACCTCTCACAGACAACACATCTAAATGAACAAATAACCTTCACACTGGTTGGACACTAAGCACACTTAAATTTACTTTCTCAACAACCAGGAAATACTGAAATTACTCCACACCAGGCAGGAAATTCATATTAACAGGAAAAGTAAACACGCACACACCACATACACCAACAAACAATGAGAGAACCCAATAAAATAAATTAATTAGACTATACTAATTACACTATACCACTATAATAATTACACTATATCCAGTAGAGTTCTCTCTCTCTCTCACCCTCCCACAAACACACTCCTGCCAGAGAAGCACCCTATCTGGTTTTCTACATTTGGAGAGACTTTCAGTCAGATATTTTATGTAGTATATAAGTATCAGACTCTGTCAACGGCTGTCCTCCCGTCATTTCACACCCTTAATAACGGACCTACTGAGTTTCCTGATTGGTCGGAGTTGAATGGTGACATCAAGTCCTTTTCTCAAAGCACAGAAAGCCTATGACACAAGTTGTTACATCAAGTCCTTTTCTCAAAGCACAGAAAGCCTATGACACAAGTTGTTAAAATAACAAATAATAAATAAATAAAATAAATAAATAAACTAAATATGATTTTGATGACACACATGGATACAGAGGATAATTGTACTTGTGATCATTTAAGAACAGCTTTGGTGTGTGTGTGTGGTCTCCCTGATGGCTTTTGTGCTGAGCCTGGAACACACACACACACACACACACACACGGTTACATGTGATCTGCTGTTGAACTAGGAGTGGTTTCTATCACCAATACGGCACAAATAACACACTGGACATGAGTCTGCTGTTTATTACACACCCACATTTACACTCTCTCTCTCGTTCTCACACACACACACACACTCACACCCTTATTCTCTCTTTCACATACATAGACACTCTCTCTCTCCCTTCCTTCCTCCCTCACACACACACAGGACATGTTGTCTCCTCAATGTTTAATATAGGCTTTCAAATTAGAGATGACCGGTCACGTCCAAAACACACAGGACCTCTGAAAGCAGCATTAGATATTGTACACCATTTCTTACATACAGTACCTCAAGCTTAAGCAGCCACTCACTCACTCTCTCTCTCTCTCTCTCTCTCTCCCCATCTCTTACTCTTCCACCACACACACTCACACACACCTTGATAGACTTCAGACCCGCTTCAGACTAGCTACCATAAGGCCTATAAAAAAAAAATTGCTGTACTATTTACAGGGAAAAATACCAACTATTAGCTTGCTTGTCATTGGTAAAGAGAGAGAGTGGGGGGGGGTGCATTGTGTGTGTTGGAAGAGTAAGAGATGGGGGGAGAGAGAGAGTGAAAGAAAGGGAGGTGGGGGGCATTGTGTGTGTTGTCTGTGTAGTTAAAAGGGGGGTGGGGTGCATTGTGTGTCTGTGTAGTTAAACACCCTTTAGTCTTCACTCTCTAGTTGAGATCAAAGGGACAAATGACCTCAGGGCCAAAGACCAAGCCGCCTGAAAGACCTCAACAATAAACAAACACCACACAGACAAATCATAAAACGAACACACACACACGGACAAATCATAAAACGAACACACACACACACACAAACACATTCAGAAAATCACAAGTGCAATCACTTTCTTTAACCTCACCAATTCCCATTCCCTCCAAACACACACACACACAATTTCCTCAATCTTGAACCTACTTGAATGAATCAGACCAAACCTGACACCACACACACACTAAGCAGAATAAAGGAGTGGGTGGGTCCCAGTGACTTATGGACATTTTCCCCACAAGTCCACACACACACACCTCACTATCTACTCATTCAACCATATCTGTTTTATTCTAAAATAGAATATTTTTGGTGTCAGTTATTTATGCTAAAAAGGAAATAAAAAAATATTTCACTAAAGAGTGTATCTAGTTTTACACTACTGACATAATTGGCCAAATCAGTAGTGTGTAGTGTAATAATCTTTATATGACACACTACAAATGGGCAAATTACTATCATATTCCCTTATTTGTAAGTGTTTGTGTGTGTGTGTGTAGGAAGTAGTGTGCCATTTTAAGTTTACAGGAAAGAAAGTTCCCCCTTCTCCAACCCCCTTCCAATGCAGAAACTGTGTGTGTGTGTGTGTGTGTGTGTGTGTGTGTGAGAGAGTGAGTAAGTGGGGAGAGAGATTACATCCTATGAAGAAGCTTTCAAACTGTGGCAGCAGTAAAAGCAAAACATAATAACAAAAAATGTTTAGAATAACTATACATATAGATCACATATGCATACAGATAACACTCTCCTACCACACACACACACATTTTTCAAAAATGGGGTTTTCTCCCTAAAATATCCTCCTTTATAAACCATATATACATGTGACTGAGACAAGAAAACAACGATCACAGGACAGGAATATATTTATCCGTGTCACGTGTGTGTGTGTGTGTACGTGTGTGTGTGTGTGTGTGTGTGTGTGTGTGTGTGTGTGTGTGTGTGTGTGTGTGTGTGTACAGAAGGGGATTCACATTCTAAATTAACACACCAAAAACAAAAAGTGAATAGTCAGACATTTACAAATGTAAGAATATAATAATAATAATAATAATAATAATAATAATAATAATAATAATAATAATAATAGACACAAGCATCCAAATAGAAAACAACATGAGGGCACACACACACACACACACACACTGCTATGATTAAAGGTTCCAGTGAATTTGTGTAACAAGAATAATGGGGCTGTAGAAAATAATAGTTTTCCAGACGAATGGTGATGTAAAAGCAAATAATCCTGAATCAATGCGAAAAATGACATCAATGATACAGGAAAAAGAATGTTGGCTATTTATGACATAATTGATACAGGAAAAAGAATGTTGGCTATTTTTTTTTTACTAGAAAGAAATTCAAGAGCACAGACCTCCACCAAACCCAACGCAACTAAAGTGAATCTGAATTCACCCATCTGTCCAATTTAAGGGTTCTTCCCATCCTTTGACCATCTACACCATTCAAACAAGTTTCATTAAATTGTCTCTCACTTCTTAAAAACTTAAAAGGGGAAATAGAGTGAAATATGGATGCCCATACAGTATCTATTAATAATGAAAAAATAATAAACCTCAGAAGGCCAAGATGCATCATGATGCACTGTGAAACATTTAATAATTAAATCATGACCCTTTGGATCGTAATTTAATTGAATTGAATCGTGGGTCAGGTGAAGATTCACACATCTAGGGAACATATCATGATTACTCCTTTATTTTGTGTGTGTGTGTGTGTGTGTGTGAGAGAGAGAGAGGGAGAGAGAAAGAAAAATAAATTCACAAACATCTGCTTTTTGCTTGTTTGTGATGGGGAGAATTAAGAGCATAGAAAGTATTGGCCTTGTGATCAGTGGAATCCTATGGGAGTGGAAGTGGTTGATACTTGGTGTTGTGGGGATATCTTAAGATCAGCTTAGAACAAGCCTCAACACAAACCTCCATGGCCAAAGAGATCGCATCCTTTTTTTTTTTTTAAATCAACAGTACAATGCCTAAACACCTCGCAAGGACAGTCTACACAGCTATACAGACAGACCGAGAGAGAGAAAGAGAGAGAGAGAGAAAGAGAAAGAGAGAGAGAGTTGTGATGCTTTCAATGGAGAGTCTGAAGGGTGTCTGAGTTGCTAAATACATGAAAGCCAAGCCTGATTGGTTGATTGCTGTTGGTCAACGTTCTGCTCTTTAAAGACTCTGCATCCTTCCAGTGTAGTGCACACACACACAATCATAACCATGGAAGTTCTGAAGTCTATGAAACTTCAGTCAGTTTAATTTTTACTGTTATGTGTGTGCGTGTGTGCTGTTGTCCTCATATATGCCTTCCTATCTCTCCTGCTGTAGACATTTATGCATTTACACACACTCACACACTTAAGACCACTTAAGTTTCACCGGCAACCCAGTAGCAAGAAATTGTTACATAATTTTCAATAATTGCACAAAAAAAAACCTTAATATCCAATTTGGCCAAGTGATCCCTTATTATTTTTTTTGTTCAGAGAGAAACAGTTTGAGAGAGTATGGTGCGTGTTCACTACAGCATTACAGATGTTTTAAGAAACACACACAGTCCACAAACACACCTGGCCGAGTAAAACACACAGATCCATATTTAGGTGCCACCTCACCCTCCCTCACAACCCTGTCAAGACTATTCCAGTCAATCAAATCAACACACACACACACACACACACATACACAAAACTAAAGATCTGATCACTAATTCTCTCTCTCTCACACACACACACACCTAAAGGTCTGATCATCATCACTCCACTTAATTCTGTGTGTGTGAATCAGTGTGTGTATTGAGAGAGAGAAGAGAGGAGAGGCCATCCTGACTCAGCCATCTGTGACAGAGAATGGCACACACACACACACACACACACACACAGGTCATGGTGCAAATGCTGCACAGAAAGCTTTAGAACTCCCCCAGATTATTAAAATTTTCTGGAAGACTTGGGAAAATATTGAGATGTTTCCACAATTCACAGAACCAAAAACATCTTAGTTCTTGAAACATGGATAAGACAGTTACATCAACACTCACTAACATACTATTACACCAAGGTTTATGCTAAGCAAATTACACAAATCTGACAATCTATTGAAATACATTTCACACCATCCTTAAATAAGAATAACCGAAAAACTACTAAAAGGGGAAAAAACTAAGTACAGCAACTTTCAAGAGAAACACAACATATCCAACCACTGGATAATATCAGTTGGGTTCCGAGAACAGACTACACTGACCCTATTCTTTGTGGTGTACATGTTAAATCTGTCAGCTAAAATGGCATCCTATCAAACTTTTGACTACAAACTTCAAAACCCCCTCTTATGTCTATATAATGCTCAAATCTAAACAAATAAGTACTATTAAGTTACCAAACTAAAAGTATAGGCTAGTACACAGTGGAAACATTTTGCTTTAATTTTTATCTACACACTTGCAGAAAAGTTCACCATACCAGGAAGTCCCCCCCTCATTCAATAAAAGTTTAACAGCTACCAAGGACAAAGTTACATCAGCCATTTAAAAAAGGATGGCACAACAGGAAATAAAATTAATTAGCAACACTCTCAAAGAACGTTTATCAGTATTTCACGAGTGTATTAAACCAACATATCTCTCTAATCAACTACACCCTACTCCTGTCTTAACACACAACCCATGAACTGTCCTTATTGATATTGTACCAACATTCAGAAGAGAAAAAAAGAGGGGGGGGGGGGGGCATATTCGATATTTGCCATATTAAAGGCTTATAAAACACATGTTACATGACTATCAGACTAGAGATCATACTGCACAACTGCCTTGAGAGTAAACATCCTTTTTCCTTTGGGCTGAAATGACAATACATTGACCACTCTCTCAATTAGGCTACAATATATGACTTTAGAAACTACAGACAGTGAGAGAGAGAGTGAGAGAGAGAGAGAGAGAGAGAGAGAGAGAGAGGCTAATGTCACCAGAAGATGGTATTTAATTAATGGTTATGAAAGAACAGACTTGATGCTGCAGATTGGGTGGCCCACACAGTGCACTGTGGCTTGAGCAGTATTGCACACACACACACATCCAAACTTATAATATTGCACACACACACACACATCCAAACGTATAGTATTGCGCACACACACACACACACATCCAAACTTATAGTATTGCACACACACACACACATCCAAACTTATAGTATTGCACACACACACACACACACATCCAAACTTATAGTATTGCACACATACACACACACACATCCAAACTTATAGTATTGCACACATACACACACACATCCAAACTTATAGTATTGCACACACACACACACATCCAAACTTATAGTATTGCACACATACACACACACACACACATCCAAACTTATAGTATTGCACACACACACACACACATCCAAACTTATAGTATTGCACACATACACACACACACACATCCAAACTTATAGTATTGCACACATACGCACGCACACACACACACATCCAAACTTATAGTATTGCACACATACACACACACACACACACACACACACACACACCCAAACGTATAGTATTGCACACATACACACACATCCAAACTTATAGTATTGCACACATACACACACATCCAAACTTATAGTATTGCACACACACACACACATCCAAACTTATAGTATTGCACACATACACACACACATCCAAACTTATAGTATTGCACACATACACACACACACATCCAAACTTATAGTATTGCACACATACACACATCCAAACTTATAGTATTGCACACATACACACACACATCCAAACTTATAGTATTGCGCACACACACACACATCCAAACTTATAGTATTGCACACATACACACACATCCAAACTTATAGTATTGCACACATACACACACACACATACACACACATCCAAACTTATAGTATTGCACACATACACACACATCCAAACTTATAGTATTGCACACATACACACACACATCCAAACGTATAGTATTGCACACATACACACACACACATCCAATCTGATAGTTTTGCACACATACACACACACGCGCACACACACACACATCCAAAAACACACAGCAGGAAACAGAAACTGCACGATCAATCTCACACCTAATTCTACAATTCAGGGTCGTAAGGCCACACCGTCACACATGCACACACCACCTCACCACATACACACATACACACACACAGTTCCAAACCCACCAACACCACACACTAACACAATTCCCAGGCCGCCACACACACTCCTAGGAGCTATGTGGCTGCTTTTTGAGGGGGCCAGGCATTTTCTATGCGTGTCCATGATGGGCTGATCTAGGCCTATCTGGGGTGAGGAGTCCATGATGAGCTGATCTAGGCCTATCTGGGGTGAGGAGCGAACATCCATCCATCCAGCGCCTGCTGCCGTGGACGTAAGCTGGAGCCCCTCAGCCTGCTGTGTGTTTAACAGCTCCATGCCTGGCAATGCTGAACCTCATAGCTGCGGTTTCACACAGGGGGCATTCCCTTCTAGTACAGAGAGCTGAAGCGCCGCTCACTCTCTGACCTCCCCTTCCAAACACACACACACACACACACACACACACACACACACACACACACACACACACACACACACACACACACACACACACACAGTGTGTGTCAGTTAACAAAGTATATGTGTGTGTGTGAAAGAGAGAGAGAGAGAGAGAGAGAGAGAGAGAGAGAGAGAGAGAGAGAGAGAGTGATTGGTAACAGCATAGAAAAGCAAATGGGTTTTCTGGTTGAAGTGTTCTTGCATCATACTTAAACATTATCCATTTAACTCACACATACTTTAGGCTAAATCAAACGAGGCAAACTCCACTGTAACTTATTCAGTCTGGCTGCATCAAGACACTGAACATTAGTCTAAAGGCAAAGAAATGGGGCAAATTATTCTGGGCAAAATTATTAGGCCGTCATGACGTGCGCCCCAGGCAGCAACTTTCGTTTTTAAAGATATTGCTGCTTTACCCCCCCCCCCCCCCCCCCCGCCCCCTTGCTTATCCACACGGACACACAAGTTTGGATTTTGACGTTCACGTCTCTCTGTGCTAAATTTAGCTGAACTTAGGCTATCCCATCGCCGATTCCGACGTGGGACAGCAATATCGCCGATGAAGAACAGGGAGACGGATAGAATGCCTCCCGCGGAGCTGAGAACGCCCCCTGCTTTCGGATCGCCTGACCCCGGCTTGACATCACATGTTCTGGACAATGACCTTTACATCAATTAAGACAAAGCGCGGGTCACCGCCTCTCAATAATCACACACACACACACACATCCACACGCACGCACGCAGGTAACGTTGGACACTGAGATGTGTCGAAATAGGACAGATAATAAAAACATGAGCAAAAAAAACTATTCAGTTAGTTAAAAGTATTGCTGAGGGACACACAGTCCCTTGTTATATGGTCCTAAGCTGATAAGTACGACATTATTGATATGTAGGCAGCTATACGTGTGGAAGTATCTTCTGTTAAACGTAATTAATGAAAATCCTTAGACAGACAGGCCTGTTCGAGGGCAGCATCACGCCGTGACGCTCTAGGGCTAAAGTACAACTCTAAGAAATAAAAATGGAAAAACTTCCCTTTCAACGGACAGTGAAATGACTACAAAACACTCAGATACGCGAATGAACACTGTAACTGTTGCCTCGACTAAGAACCATTTCCAAATCAATAGGAGGGGAAAAAACTAACTTCCCCTTCCCCATTTGCCGAGGGAACGTGAGGGGGGCAGTTTAATTTTCAGCACAACGTCTTCAACTAAAACTGCAGCATTACAGTCAGCACTTAGTCCTCACGAGTATGTCTCCTAACTCACAAGTGACAAGCCATTCGAAAGGCAAGCTACGGTGCTGCTTATACTCAACTCCATCTCCCCTGTATAGGCTCTCATTCATTTCCCTCATATACTGTCGCAACGTGAATCGCTATAGGCACAAGTCTCTGGCACAGAAAAGTGCTTGTGACGCACTCAGCTTGGCCTGAATCACAGACAAAGCCAGACTGTCAAACGTTCCAATATTAGATACATAAAGGAAGAATGTTGCAACAATATGATACAGCAGATTGTTACATTGTGACGTGTACACACACTTTGTCTCAAATGGAACTCCGTTTCAACCATAAGCTAGGAAGCCAAGTCAGCAAGGTCTGAACGTAGCCTACTCACATGTATTACTTATGCAAAAATAGAAAAAGCGAAGAGAAAAAGCTTACAGGAGCATTTCACTGCCACCTTCTTCGCTTAAATAAGTGTATGTCTAACGCAGCTCCCAATTGCTAAATTATTCCTATTCCGTATCGCATTTGCTCCAAAATACCCATCAGACTTTTTACCCCCGAATACAGGCGTCCGTTTGAATTTTGCACTAAACGTACAATTCACTGAAGTAGGAGATGCACTTACCTCAAAAGTTTTGCAATCTGGGAAGTCCACGGCATAAAAAAAATGCCGCATTCGGTGAAGTCATTTTTTACTATAATCATTTTGACATTTGTGTCTTAGAAACTGATCCATCTGACTAAAATAATTTCCAAAATACTAAAACTGAATTCAAGGAAAGAGGAAAAAACGCTTAAGAGGTCCAGGTGGTAGGCTGTGATGTGGTTGACAGGCTTGCAGGCAGTGCATTTCCGTGGTTCAGTCAGAGTCGGCAATCCCGCTCAAACTGTACGTTAAAATATGCCGAAAATACGCAAAATATTTCCATGAAATACCTTGACTATACTCACCTAAGTATGAACTAATTTTGAGAATTTTTAGGTATTTTTAGGTTGATCCTCTGAATTGTTGTGATTTTTCAAAAGAAAACAAAAAATGCAAGCACTTCTGTATTGCAGTCAGAAGTCAGACACTCCTTTCGTCTGGCTAACGATGCTAACAGCTAGCCAGCACACCATCTAACGTCTCCAACATACAATTTGCCGTCATTCCTCCCTTATTTAACACCTTTTCCACTGCTCTCAAACTCCTGAAAACGATAAACATTTTTTGCGATTTTTTCCAACAACTAGCAAACAAGTCAAAAAGGAAAAAATATGTGTCATTTCTGTAGTCAATCTACACCGAAGCTTCCTTGCGTTTCGGAGACGCTTTCCGCTGCTGTTGCCGCAATCGCCGCTCACTCGAAAATGGCGCCGAAAGCTCCACTCTTCATTCAAATTCGTTAGAGCCTCCCCCCTGCTCTAATTGGTCAGACTGGGACTGAGCCCCCGGTCAAAGATTGGCTAACAGAAATGCACTCTCAAACCGGGTAGCAACCCACGTACAGTAGCTATACACGGATAACGGAGAAAAATTTAACACTTGCACACCCATGGATAAGTTTTCATTTTTTATTCCAGGATCGTCCAACTGAGCATTAAAATCGTTGCAAAGCTTAAGGGAGCCTGGTCAATTCCAACCAGACAGAGCTCTGTATCTGAGTAGCCTATGCTATTTAAATGTAGGCTATATATTTGCGTCTTAATCAGAGATTGGGAAATATTGGACTGATATGAAAGGCTAAACCAGGGGGCACTGAACAAGCGGTGGGTCAGAAAGATGTCACTGATGAAATGTCAGTGGTTGTTGGTAGTGGTAGGCTACTGTAGATCGCTTGTGTCTGCGTGCGTGTGCATGTCTCTCTCTCTCTCTCTCTCTCTCTCTCTCTCTGTGTGTGCGCGCCCGCGTGCGTGCGCGCGCGTGGTGATGTTCACCAGCGATTTTCAAACCGCTCTATTGGCTGGCTGTGCTTGCAAAAACATTGCGATTAATAGTATCTGGGGATTGAATGCACTGTTCCACTTCGTCTAATTTTGTGTTTTCGCCTGAAATTAACCACGATTGGTCTTTTGGCTGTAGCTTCACCCACATGTATCGCATTTAACTGTCTTGAAGGGGAACAGCCGAATTCATTGTTGTGTTGGACTAGGGACACTCGTCTTCAGACAGGCTACTTATCAGACGCTGTTAAAGCCTACTTGATTGTAAAGAACAGAAACAAGGAGAATGAATTAGGACTTGCTCCTCAACGGCCAGTTGCAGTTTACTGCTGCTGCCGCCGGTCTGCCACGGACGGTGCTGTGAAGGGATTGCACGAGTGACTCGCTCACCCCACAGGCATCGAGCGGAATGATTGGGAGAGCTGAGAGACGTCGGGCTCGCGATCGCACCCGCCCCAATCCAATTATCCTGACTCAAACGGTTCAGCGCCACAAACACACGACCACGCGCAGGCTTCTCTATACTGAAACACCAACCGTCACGGTTGGAATAAGAAACCACGGTCAATGGAAGTAAGAAATATGGCTAAAGCAATAGCTGTGGCTGTTAGGCAGTCTGGAAGTTTGCAATCTAGCAGCAGTAGCCTATACGTTTTCAGGTCAGCAGTAGAGGAAGAAGGGTCGTTTTATTCATCTGAGCCACACATCATGGATCTTCTCTGTTGCTCACTCATTCTTCTAACTCCTTGACCATCAGCTGATCTAATCCTGTCCAAGGTGCATAAGGCCGGCCATAAATATAAAGCCATGGTGTGTGTGTGTGTGTGTGAGTGTCACAACTGCATAATTACTAGGGGTTGCATTGACACTGCCCTCACAATTCGATTAGATTACGATTCACCAGGTAACGATTCGATTCTACGATGCATTGCAATGCATTGCGATGCATCACAATTCTACTGCACACAACAAGGCAAATTTTAAGGTCATGAGGCAATACAAGCAGTCAGATATTGAACAGATTTTATTGGCTGCTATGTGTGTATTATTACTCTCCTGTATCTTTGACATAAATGTCATTAAATAATGGAATTTCACCATTTTAGGGGCAAGGCTACTTGGCCTTCAGTTGGGCATATTTGGTGGGGGCACAAAGGCCACATGTCAGGGCACCAAGGCCAAAGTTAACTATACAGTAGTAGGCTATAAAATGATCAAAGTTGTATTTAGCCTATTCACAGCAGTAGACCTGCATCACTGTAGCCTATGAAACATTACAAAAACATGAAACATGGCACATTACATAGAACTGTAAATCATCTTATCATCTAATATTTAGATATCTAGGATATATTTAACATTTATTTTATATTTGGCCTGTTATGAAATCATGTATTGAATAATTTAAGCACAGCTCAGTTTTAAGAAACTCAAATAGCATAAGTATATATACTTTTTTGATCCCGTGAGGGAAATTTGGTCTCTGCGTTTAACCCAATCGGTGAATTAGTAAAACACAAACAGCACACAGTGAACACACAGTGAGGTGAAGCACACACTAATCCCGGCGCAGTGAGCTGCCTGCTTCAACGGCGGCGCTCGGGGAGCAGTGAGGGGTTAGGTGCCTTGCTCAAGGGCACTTCAGCCGCAGCCCACTGGTCGGGGCTCAAACCGGCAACCCTGCGGTTACAAGTCCAGAGTGCTAACCAGTGGACCACGGCTGTCCTAGATATAGCCCTAGCATAGATGCATGCTTAGCATTTTGTGGTCATTTTAAAAAATAAAAAGATACCCGCACACGGTTTCAAACGTTGTGTTAATAAACCACTCTGGGAGCTTATAGAAACAGTGTGCGGGTATCTTTTTATTTTTCAATTGTTGGCTAAGCCTTATACCCAGCACCTGTTTAAATTTTGCAGATGTGCATGCACTCCACTCTTTGACCACTAAGGCCACTTTCACAAACTCTTAGTCAGCTGTCCTCTGATTTACCGATATCTAGGCGATATTTGTAACATTAATTTTGTATTTGGCCCATTATGAAATCGTGTAGAATAATTTAAACACATTGTAAAACTTAAAGCCCAAATTTGGAGACATCCATGCATGTCGAAATTTGCTGCAAATTCAGAACTGGATTACTCTGGAACGGCTAACTGTACAGGGGACTGCTTTACACCTTTCTGTTCGGTAAGGTCAGCTGTTTATTCTAATATATGGTTTGTTATGTGTTGAACGAAGGGTTTGTGAAGTATTCCACCGAGATGAATGGGTAGGGAGATGGGCGCAGAACCTTCAGTAGAATTATGATTAAATTGAATTATATTATTCACTTAATTGTAATTTTCTCGCGAACCGTTCACCACAGCAATTAACGGCTAACATAGTTTAAAAGCTGAGAAAAAGCTCTTTCATGTGATGTGATAGGCTACTTGTGATGTCTGTGTGATGAGTAGGCTCGTTTGCGAGTAGTTCAACTGAGAAGAATGGGTGAATTTGGATGCACTTTCTTTCTTGCCTGCGTTGTCACTTTCACCATTGCGTAAAAGACTAAATTAATTTGCGCTCTGAATGCTTAGATTATTTTGACAGGCCATAGGCTAAATAAAAATCATTATTAGTCGGACATAAAACAGAATATTGAAAGAAGGGGGCACCAAGGCCACCGTGGCCTGTAAACCTCTGGTTTTCAAAAGGGGCATTACGGCCAACGCAAGGGGCAACGATGGCCATGGCCGTCGTGAAATTCCTACCCTGCACATACTGCACACACAGTAACAAAGTCAACTCAGGATGCCAACGATCGACATGGTTCGAGAAGTTAGTTGTATTGCCAACGTGCTTGATGTTAGTGTGTACGTCTTGTCTAGTTTCCCATTTAATTAGTAGAATCTGAAATGTGCCCAGATGTCCGCTTTCCAAGCTTTGGGTGCGTTTTTACTCGTCTATCACGGTCATCTGCCTCCGTCATCTTGATTCTTTAGTGTTGTTGTTATGCTAGCTAGTGCTGCCGCTTAACATGTAGCTACAGGCTGCGCATGTCATTACAACGTTGCTCCGGAAATGCCCCCAGAAGTAATTGAAACTTCACAACTTTATTGTCCACTCGAGGCCAGAAAATAAAAAAGGACATAATCGATTATGGCACGTTGCCGCATCGATGCTGTATCGTGCATGCAATGCATCGCCAAATCGATTTTTGTTGACACCACTAATGATTACAGTCACCCTGAAATGTAACTAAAGAAATGACAAAAGGTCATTATAAAACTTATAAGTTTAAATATAAGTTTTAAGCTACTGCCCATCGGCAAACGAACACTAGACAGGAGTCAACTCCAAACTGGAGCTGGATGCTATTCTACCCGACTGAGCAGGAACTTGTTACAGAGTGGACATCTTACGTGGGTCACCAAGAATTTCACATCCTTTCTCATAACCAAGATTTGCCATGTATGCAGTGAGTATATGGCGTAGCACAAGATCCTGGGCCCTATGCATAGGCAGTCCTGATGGGCCCCTTATAATAAATATAATCAAATATATTCCAGACTTTTCAAAGGCCCTTCCTCCCCTTGGGGCCCTAGTAATCAGTACTGGTTTTACCCCCAGTCAGACGCCCCTGAGTATATGAACAGCTAACTGTTCATTTCAGCCTTAAGGTTAATGACAGTTACACAAACAGATCACAAACAACCGTCAGATTAATTTAATGACATTTGCTCCCTCAAAATTACACACTTGAGCTCCACAACTGGTCAATTTAACTAAAATAGTTGTGAAGTCACCATGGCAACCTGCCATAACACTGTCCGCTCCTGTTAGCCACCAAATATCTGGTATAACATGAGCACCCTCTGATGAAAGCTGAATAGGGGCTACTGAATCAATAACAATACCAGTTGAATACTATATTATTACATTGTAGTTACACACAGTTTTATACACAGTTTTACTGCATAGTATTACACTTCTGTCTCTGACGTGGTGAAGCAGCAGTATCATCAATGGTTGGCCCAAGAGCGAACCCCAAAGCTGCCATAGCGAGCCAGCATCAGTTTGGACAACATTATTACCAGCGACTTTACTTTTGCAGCATACAGGCACCTTATGCCATGTTGTAGAGAGAGGAAACAAGACGGCCAAAGCATCAGACAAAAAGATGGACGGCAGACCTGCAGACACGAAATGCACACAGTTGAAGGAGGAAAGTAACTTGCATGGAGGAGCTGCAAACTTAAAGGAAGACAGGCATAGTGTCCAGTGTGCCTGACATAAATAAGCTCTTTGGTGAGCAGTGTAAAAGACCAGACAGGAAATGTGTGTGTGTGTGTGTGTGTGTGTGTGTGTGTAACTAACTGATTCATGATAGGACCATTGGGTCACTGGGTTGCACAGCCCTTCAAATGTCTTGTTTTAAAGGAATTATCCGGAGTAAAATGCACTTTAGATCGATTTCCGGATGATTGGGGGTACACACGTTGAGTTGACATCAAAAATATGTCATTCGGATGTGTTTTGAGAAAGTTTGATTGTACCGTTTTCAGTCACAACTCGTAGCCAGGAAGTGAGCGGGGCATTTCAATTGCGCCGCTACAAAACGCTATTTCTATACCTCTTCTACAGTTCCAAACAACATAACACTTACGTGGTCCCTACGGACTTTCCCCTCAAAGTGGCGGCAAAGATGGCAACATTTCTGTAAAGGTACTGGCTTGATGAAATTCATTCTGGACTCTCTATTCGACCACATAAAGACCTCGGGATACTTCGGTTTGGCTTTAGGGACCCTCTACTCACTACCACGTAAGTGTTATGTTGTTTGGAACTGTAGAAGAGGTATAAAAATAGCGTTTTGTAGCGGCGCAATTGAAATGCCCCGCTCACTTCCAGGCTACGAGTTGTGACTGAAAACGTCACAATCGAACTTTCTCAAAACACATCCGAATGACATAATTTTTATGTCAACTCAACGTATGTACCCCCAATCATCCGGAAATCGATCTAAAGTGCATTTTACTCCGGATAATTCCTTTAACACCAACCCAACTACCCAGATGATGTCTGCTCCAGCTCCCAGACCTCAGCTTCACTGTGCACATCACTGATCAGAGTACTAAGATCCACGCAGAAAAGCATGCTGGGATACTGTTGCCCTTGCAGTGAGGGCCTTTTGGTATCCAGTCCAATCAGGGCCTTGGGGCGGGGGGGCCTGTTAAGTTAAGTACTCTATTTGTCCTCGAAGGAAATGTGTTCTCTGCATTTCACCACTCCAGAGGCAGTACACACACACACACACACACACACATATATAGACACACACTAGGATCTGTGAGCTCCAGAACACATTAGGAGCTCAGCACACACACACATGTGGAGTAGTGGGCAGCCCTCGATCCAGCACCGGCAGGTATGCAGCAGGGATTTCCCCATGAACAACTGGAGAGTTAGAGGCTGGCAGTAGTGGAGTGGTTATCAGGTGAATTCTTGGTCGGCTGGTAATGTTTTGAGGCCAGGCTGATTACTGTGAGCTTAAAAAGGGCATGATATTGCTATCTGCATAAGTTCTTTGCTGCGGCCTACGGCGCGTGGGGAAGGGGCAGCTGGAGCTTGAAATGTCCCACTCCGCTCCTGGAGACTGGTCAGGTAAATCAGAGGCCCAGGCCACCGGCTCTCGACCCCTCAGGGCCCAAATAAAGTCCTGTGTCTGTGTCCCGTGCGCGTGGCACGCGATCATCAACGCGCCATGCGTGTCATGCGCCTCCTGACATATGTGACTGCGCGCCAATGATGCACGTCTTCAACGCGCGTAAATGGGCACGGAGGAGTATGTAATTTCCTTCACTCAACATACGGTCCTGCCTTGACGCAGTGTGCGTATGTCCAGAGTGCCTTCCTACAGGTCGTAGCGAGAGGCTTCTCTCTGTGGTGGGAAAAGCGGTACTGAAACGCACATCCAACAATACTGAAACGCACATCCAACAATACTGAAACGCACATCCAACAATACTGAAAAGCACATCCAACAATATTGAAAGTAAAAATCAAAAAAAGAATATGCACACTGTTTCAGATGCTACCAGAAACTTTCATCCATAGATCCATAGATTTTTTGACAGGCATTTTAAAATCCTGACAAACCACAGGAAGGACCTGCTGCTCCGACACTTGGTCCAACTCACACATACTACATGCACAAACACAGACACAACACAACACAACACACACGCATGCACTCACGCACGCAGGCACGCACGCACGCACACACACAGTGGCCAGATCCTTGGTCAAACTCACACATACTACATGCACAAACACAGACACAACACACACACACACAGTGGCCAGATCCTTGGTCTAACTCACAACTCGTACAGAGAGCAGTGCAGTCCAAGCTCTAGCTTCAGGAAGCTCTCTCAGACTCGTCTCTTCTGAACTCACCTACCATTCTACAGCTCCCCGAACACTCGGAACACTGTCCAGTGGGTACAGCACAGCAACGGCACTTCTGTGCTCTGAAACAAGCAAGATTGCACACACCATAGTCAGAGTTCAATAGTGGTGAATTTTGATGGCAGTGTGCTGTGACAACTACTAGGCTATTTATTTTGCCCTAGAACCCAGCGGCTAACGCAGTGCAAATCACTTCACACTGAAAGGGACTTCACACCTACACTTCTGTACTGTGCACTTCTTCTGTCTACGCTCTGTGTCATGTGGATCGTTGTAAGTAGTAGGCTACTTAGTGTTTACTCTCAGCAGGTGTCTCGACTTAATGATGCTTGATTGTTGTCCTACACTGTAAGTCACTTTGGATAAAAGCGTCTGCCAAATGAAGAAATGTTTAAGTAGCACAACATAGGAATTTCCCCTTTCATATATTTTCAACATGCTGGGTAGGGTAGCAAAATGAGTCTGCAACTGACTAAACAGGCATTTCTACCCGCAAGAACATCCGGCGTTCCAGAACCACATCGGCAATGACGGAGACTCCATTCTCCTTATTGTAAGTGTGACATCACAATGAGCTTGATGCAGTTATTTTAAGGTAAAAGAACTACAGGGTATTGCTGTAATTATGCTTGATTGTTGTTCAACACTATAAATCGCCAAATTAATAAATGTCAGTGTAAGTGTACATACACACTGACACACTGGTTTCAAATATTCAGCTGTCTGTGGAAAAAAATCAGACACTGACATGATTGGCCACTGCGAGCATCAGCCACTGAGATAATTGGCCACTGTGAGTATGACACACTGACATGATTGGCCCCTACAAGTATGACACACTGATATGATTGACCCCTGTGAGTATCAAACACTGACATGATTGGCCCCTACAAGTTGAGACACTGACATGATTCCCTACAGTCCTGCAGGTGTCCAGGAATGATCCGAAGGGGAAGCGTGAATAATTTCTTAGTCTGATCAGATTCACACTGAAAAGTGAACATGCCTCTTCTCTTCCAGGCTTTGTACTGTATGGGACCTGGCACAGCAGGATTATATGGTGGCATCCTATACAGCAGGATTATATGGTGGCATCCTAATCAGAAGTATTATATGGTGGCAACCTAATCAGCAGGATTATATGGTGGCAACCTAATCAACAGGATTATATGGTGGCATCCTATACAGCAGGATTATATGGTGGCACCCTAATCAGCAGGATTACTGTATATGGTGGCACCCTATACAGCAGGATTAAATGGTGGCACCCTAATCAGCAGGATTATATGGTGGCACCCTAATCAGCAGGATTACTGTATATGGTGGCACCCTAATCAGCAGGATTATATGGTGGCAACCTAATCAGCAGGATTATATGGTGGCATCCTATACAGCAGGATTATATGGTGGCACCCTAATCAGCAGGATTACTGTATATGGTGGCACCCTATACAGCAGGATTATATGGTGGCACCCTAATCAGCAGGATTACTGTATATGGTGGCACCCTAATCAGCAGGATCATATGGTGGCACCCTAATCAGAAGGATTACTGTATATGGTGGCACCCTAATCAGCAGGATTATATGGTGGCATCCTATACAGCAGGATTATATGGCGGCACCCTAATCAGCAGGATTATATGGTGGCATCCTATACAGCAGGATTATATGGTGGCACCTTATACAGCAACATAATATGGTGGCACCCTATGCAGCAACATAATATGGTGGCCCCCTATACAGCAACATAATATGGTGGCCCCCTAAGAAGCAACATAATATGGTGGCACCCTAAGAAGCAACATAATATGGTGGCCCCCTATGAAGCAACATAATATGGTGGCCCCCTATGAAGCAACATAATATGGTGGCACCCTATACAGCAACATAATATGGTGGCACCCTATGAAGCAACATTATGGAGCCACTATTTCACTATGGTGGAACACAATCACACCATCTCTATCTTTACATTCAGTGGCCTTTGTCTTCAGCTTGTTTGGCATACACTATATGCTCTCAAATCCTTCATAGGAGTTCAAGTCATATTTTCCACACCATATCCTTTATGCAGATAGCATAGCTGAGAGTGACAGGAAGCAAATGGGAGAGAGAAAGAGAGAGAGAGAGAGAGAGAGAGAGAGAGAGAGAGAGAGAGAGAGAGAGAGAGAGAGAGAGAGAGAGATGATTGGAAAATGACGGGTTGGAATCGGACTCTGGGTTCCAGTCGACACTGGGACCAGTACATGCAGCTCCCCCCTCAACATCACTATTCCAACATCACTATTCCAACATCACTATTCCAACAACACTATTCCAACACACAGGGCCTAACCCCCCTCAACATCACTATTCCAACAACACACAGGGCCTAACCCCCCTCAACATCACTATTCCAACAACACACAGGGCCTAACCCCCCTCAACATCACTATTCCAACAACACAGTGGGCCTAACCCCCCTCAACATCACTACTCAACATCACTATTCCAACAACACACAGGGCCTAACCCCCCTCAACATCACTATTCCAACAACACAGGGCCTAACCCCCCTCAACATCACTATTCCAACAACACACAGGGCCTAACCCCCCTCAACATCACTATTCCAGTAACACAGTGGGCCTAACCCCCCTCAACATCACTATTCCAACAACACAGGGCCTAACCCCAGCAACAGCACAGTGGGCCTAACCCCCCTCAACATCACTATTCCAACAACACAGGGCCTAACCCCAGCAACAGCACAGTGGGCCTAACCCCAGCCAGCAACACACTGGGTCTTTGTGAGAGTTCGCTCTTATGGTTTAACTGACTGGGGCACCATGTTTGGAAACCAGAGCCAGTCATTTAACCCAGGGCTGGTTGGGGGCACGGATACGTTCAGGAATCGAACCCGGGCCGACCGATTGTCAGGCGGCGACGGTCATTGCTGCATCGATCCTTGATTTTGTGACGCTTTGGGGATGAGAGTCAGGCCCCAAATGACAGTGGCCTCTGGGAAAGACAGGGGGAAATTAAACCGTCATTTCCAGGAAACTGAGCTAGAGAATTAAGGCAGGCCAGGTTGGTCCATCACTCCTTGACTTTATGAGGATTTGGGGACAGTGGGTTCTCTGGGACAGACTGGGCCACATCTATCTACACCAGGCCTATGCCCATGGTGTGCATGCACGCCCAACATATCTACACCAGGCCCAGGTCCTGGAGACAACACTGATGGAATAAAACATTTTGTGCATTCAGTTGATAAAGAACATGTTTATCTTGCTCTCAACCAGTTGTTAAAAAATCCATCTTTCTCACACACACAACACACACACACACACATACACACAAAAGAAACTGTGTGAAAGTTTGTAAGTTTAAATGTAGTCTCACTCAGACTGAGGGGGTGCATGGCTTTCTCAAGGTTATCAGTTCAGTTTCACAATACAAACCAGACAGCATATGTGCTTTGGATACTTTCTGCTGAGAATATGCATTACTTCATTCACTTTCCATGTTCACCGACTGTATGTTTACATGTCTTTGACAAGATTGCAATATATATGTATTGTATCTCTTTCGAGAGAAAGAGGGGGAGAGAGAGAAAGACAAGTCCAGACAAATCCCGCCCAGCCTTTTTGACCCCGCCCCTTTATAGCTCTTCTCAGGTGACGTAACCCTTTTCCAAATATAGCATGTTGCTGATGCACAGGCAGCCTGTGCAGTGGCAGAGGCAGCTGTCACTCAGCTGACGTCATGGGGTTTGGTGTTATTATTGTAAACAGCCTGCCAAGCTTTCCACGAGCCGAGGCTAAGCACTCCTTTGTTCACTCGCTGAAGAGATCAACAACAAAAGACATAAGACACGCAGCTTCTCTTCCCCTCTCCTCCGTACCAGAAAATAACCAAACAAAAATGATCTAGGTTGTTTTGCTGAAAGCTAAAACTTGTGCGTTCATTCAGAGTTTGGGCATGTCGATTGTTCACTCAGCACCGTCTCATACAACTCAACCGGCAACTCGACTCTTCGCTCAGACTTGCAGCAAACCATCACATTTCACACTTTTAGCTAGACGGAATAAATATCAGATTACTTTACTTAACTTGTCATTTTACCGAGGCCACCTGATTACTATGCCATATTGTTAAGAATCCTAGATTACCCCATAAGATCTTTCAACTGAACAATCAGCAAAACAAAAACAACACTGTGACCCATGCAGTCTGGCTTCACCGTGAATGCATATACTATGTTAATAGTGTCCCAGTCAGAGAGGGACCTCTTGAAATGCTTGGTGAGAAATAATTCAAATGCTTCCTTTAATTGGCAGGCGTGGACACAAAAGAATCTGTGAATTGAACAGAGACATGTTTCATGGCGTGTTCGAAGAACTGCACCTCCAAACCGGTCGAACACAAACTCTGCTGTTCACAATCAAGGCATTTGCGTTGACGCTGTTTGATGCGGAAGACTAGCCAATCCATGTTTATCGCACACACAATCAGGGCATCCCCGATAAATTACCTATAAAGGAATCGGTATGATCACTTACCTAGGTGAAATACTCCGTCTATTAAAACAGACAGAGTAAAAACACATTGGTTGAAGTCCCAAACCAACACGGACATTGTCCCCCCCTTACTGTTGTTACAACAGTCGCTGTTGAGGAAGTTCTCTTTTTGTTCCAGTATTTATACGTAGCTAGCTACAATGTTGCGCACACAGGAGGCGGAGCGGTGCACTGCCACTTCACGAGAGAAATACAAAACGACCGAGCGCGCGACCTCGCACGGGCTACACGGGACAAAACAACTTTAAACATCCAATTATAAAGACCAGAAACCAATCAGACATAACACATCGCCACGGTCAACCGATTATTACTATCAACATCTGTTTTCCAAGGAATGGGAATCGTCCGAGCGGGATGCGCGCACCGCGTAGCCGATTGGGACCCGGTAGACTATGGAAACGCCACGGCACTTCCACTCTGACGAGCACTTATAATTCATTGTGTGTATAGAAACATAGCCAGTGTGGTCATGAGTTAAGCATTTCTCATGTCAGCTTTTTAAATTCGACTACAGATTTACGAAGAACAGGCAGAAAGGGGCGCGAGGTCTTGTTAGAGAATATTAGTTGTGTCGAGCCGTGAGGTTTTGTGGTTACAGTGGAGTTGCATCAGGAAGTTGTTATCACAGGTCTGCTCAAACAGTCCATCTCCAGTCACCGTTTTAAGCATCAGCCTTGCGGAATGAAACACTTCACGATGTGTTTCTCATTTTTAGTTTTGTGACACTAACGGCAATCTATGCGCAATGCTGTGTTGTCTGTTATTCGCTTCTTAACTACGTCCTCCTCACTTGCCCAGGGTAGTGTAAAGACTTATTTTCGTATTCTCCGTTCGTTTCTCTAAACTCAACTGTCCGCCAAACCGATTTGTGATGCGTTCAAGTTTGTAATTCAGACATCAACGGGAAAGTTCCATTAAGAAGTACATTCGAAGGAAAATGCCTGTTTAGGCTATTGATCCGCGAGAATGGACTCGTTATACCGATGATTATGACATTCCTCATATTGTAGTGTAAATGTCTCAACAACCAATAACTAGTTTCTGTACGAAACCTCAATTACGCCTGAACAGAAGTCGAGCCTTAATGAACTTCGCGTGTGTGCCATGACGGAGACACAAAAAATAGCCCAAATAGATTAACTTTTCTGTCTGCTTCTTCGGCAGACAGTTGGTGATGGTCATTTCGTAGGCTATAACGAATAAGCATTGGTGTCTAATCTGGTTTGGCGCATGGAGCTCTTTTTTTTCAAAGCGCACCATCCGCTTCAGAAAGAGAGCCACCCTCTGTTCACGCCGACAGATTTGGACATGGCGGTGTGCTTTAGCTAATGGAATAAAGTGATGACTAAAATAAATGAATTACCGTCAGCCAGCGGTGCAGCTGTGTCGCTAAACTTAGATCCCATTTAAATGCTGAGAACATCAACTTTGAAGCAATAAAATTGCCTGCACACATACACACCCATACTCTCTCTCTCTCTCTCTCACACACACACACACACACAGAAAGAGAGAGAGAGAGAGAGAGAGAGAGAATTTCTTAAATAGAGTTATTCTTTCTTACTTGCCTTGTGGGTGAAACATAACCTGTAAATCCTTGGTCAGTAAAGTGAAGAAATCTTAATTAGTCCAAATAGAATCTGACTATGGAACCCATCTGACCCTGTTGTGATCCATTTAAAGTTGACTATACCATGATAGCAGCACCATTTAGTTTACCAGTGGGCCTATTAATGAAACAGAATATTCAACAGTGAATAATACAATTTCCAAATATGCTTCACAGTTCACATGGCCTATGATGTCACCTAATTTGAGCAGTACTGAATGAGTGAAGTAGGCCCTGTGTTCTGTCACAACTCCTCAACCCTTAAACTCTGCGTCTGCGCAAATAGGCCTAGCCTACTCAAAAGCTGCTGTCTTAAGAGGTAATATCGCATATCGGCTAAAGGGCCGGTTTGCTCGCATGGATCAAGACAGTACAGTCCTTAAAGCGAGCTGTAATGACCACCTCCATTGAAAGACGCTGTAGGCTCGATAAATATCACAGGGAAACTGGTCCAGAATGTCGCAAAATGTTATTATAACGCTTTATTTTGAAGAAGTGAGCCCCATTCTGAAGTTTGATTTTGAAAACGTTCAGCTTTTTCTGGCGGGGGAAACACATGGACCGCGCGGGGTGTTGACACAGCTGAGGAGAAGCTGTCACGTTTTTTCCACAGATTAGGCCTACCTGCACGCGCTTTTCACCCAAACACACTGACGAGAGAAAGAGAAAACATAGACGTCACCCAATCTGAAGCGGGTGGGATGGATGTGATGTGATGTCGAGTGCCTCAACTTTGCATTTTGTTAAGTTGCTTTTTTTACTTTACAAGCCTTTTGCACAAATGCAAGCTTCAGGCCCGTGTGCAGCCTTTCCGTAGCCTGGAAAACATGTGAAGCGTTTCGAGAAATACAAATTCTAGGCTATTTTAACATACGGATAAAGCATGAACGATGACTCCCTCCGAAGTGGGCTTTATTTAACTGCTAGTTAGAGCACACAAGAAAGAGATACGACAAGCGTTCAGTTTAGAGAGGAAGATAAGTATTTATTTATCTTTTTTGAATCGTTTCATTCGTAAATACAGCCCAAATGTTGGAAAGATATAACAGCGCAAAATCTTAAAATGCATTGTAATTTGGCTGACATAAATAGTATGCATTTAAATAGCCAATATTTACCTACAAGCTAGCATATATGAAACAATTAGTTAGACACATTTTTCTAGGACAACCACCAAATAACCGAGGAAAATCCATTACAGTTTTGCTTGTTTAACAAACCTTAAAATTATGT
>NW_027468718.1:47630212-47642712 GCF_046254945.1 Alosa pseudoharengus | reverse complement strand
ATTATGAGCCTGGTATCCACCTAGCTATCTGAATGGAATGCGTTTCAGTCGACTCAGCATATCATGTGCTTCATGTAGCCTAAATGCTTGGAAAACGAATGATTGAAGACCCACCAATTCTACTACGTGGTGACTGAGAGAACCCAAAAGGTATCAAACTTGCATGTAACATCGTGTTAGTGCATTTTGACATTGTAAACGTTATTGATGAAGAGTGAAACGCAGTTCAGCTACTATTCATTGGTTACATTTGGGTGCCCCCTCTGTCCTTTGGTGCCCAACGCAAAGTGCGTGATGCGCGTGGTGTGAGCGGTGGCACTGCCAGGCTACACAATCTTTTTCTGCATTTCTATCCCTTTATTCTCTTCAATTTAAGTTCACAGCACAAAGCTGACATGCACAACAGCATAGTTTGTGTTTAATCAAGAATCAAAAAGATTAGCGTGGCACTACTTTAGATGTTTCATTAATTTACTTGTGCTATTTCGCTAGCAGAGAGATCTTTCGGTTTCGCTCACAAAGTGCACTAACTATTATGTTCTTCATAGCCTTGTCTCTGACAAGCTGAAAAGAATGAGCGTAGGCTTAGGCAATGTCCATCCCGCAAATAGAGTCCGCCTGCGAGTCTGCTGCAGCCACAGTCATATAATCAGTATCAGGAGATAACGTTCTACTATTTTGCGCGGATTTTTTCTCCTCTGTTGTTCTCGCGTGGTGTTTGCGAATATGTATCAAAACAAAACAAGCGCTTAATTTTGGGTTAAACTGCATTGTAACGCGCGTTACTGAAGTTTGTACTGAGTAAATATTACCCAATTTTTTTTTTGTAATGCCTTACATTACCGCGTTACCGCAAACAGAAATATATTACAGTAATTACATTACTTTTGTAACGCATTACTCCCAACACTGCTCAGCAGTGTGTGTGTGTGTGTGTGTGTGTGTGTGTCAGCATTACTTTGAAAATGTGAGAAAGTTCACAATGGTAGGCTATTGCCTGGAACAACACAATCAACCAGGTTTCCCCGAGGAACCCTAACATGCACCATGATGTGAAATTATATGGAGCTACATTTGTCTCAATAATAGTTGTATATGCGCAGAGGGGGATCCACAAATATTTCTTGATTTGCATGTGTGTTTTGATATCTACAAATAAAAAAATCAGATTTGTAACTCGTATATTGGTTTTTACAAATATAGATGTGCATTTGTAAATAAAACATTTCATATACAGTTCCAATTCTATGAGCCCACCTGAACAGCTGTTTTAACGTCGCCAGCTGTTGGGGTTTTTTTTTAAGGCAAGAACTGACAGTGTGAAAGGCCCAATTGATCTTTTTCCAAGTTTACACTGAATAAGGAGAGGTAAATAGGCCTATTATTTAGACAGAAGTAGCTATTGCACTGGTAAATAGATCACATAAATTCCCATTGAGAGACTGTATAGCCTACTGATAAGCTAGCTAGCAGGCAAACTAACTTAGCTAACGTTATATTATCACCATTTTTTCTTTTTTCTACCTGTAGGCTATAAGTTAACCCTTTGTTCACGGCCTGCTTAAACACAGCCCATAAGATAGGCTATCAATAACTAATAAGGTCGAGATTTCACTCAAGCGTCTGATGTTCATAACTCCTCTGTTCTAGAATCTTTGGTTTTAACACTTAAAGCCTCGGTTGCTAGGTAACTATAAACAAACTCAAAGATTGTAATTCTTGATTTCGCTTGCAAACTGACGGTTTTATGCGTTTACTAAACAAAGATTATGGAAATTAAACACCACTTTTCCATCAAAAAGCTTGCTGTAAAAGGCATAACTTGTTAGATTTAAGAACTAGGTTCGCTAGCTCTGTGTGTTATAAGTCCCATAGAACAACACTGCCATCTACTGGATTAGAAAGTGTCAGCAGGCTACTTGTGGATCTGGGTGGCTTCTCTGCCGCAAATTTTGTCTCAAAAATATGTACGTGCTGATCCACGAAAACTGTGTGTCCTGGTGATCCACAAATGCAGAATCACATTTCAAAAATGAAATTTTCGGTTTTACAAATGGCATTTTATTTACAAATGCACATCTATATTTGTAAAAACCAATATACGAGTTACAAATATGATTTTTTTATTTGTAGATATCAAAACACACATGCAAATCAAGAAATATTTGTGGATCCCCCTCTGCGCATAAATATTATTGAGACAAATTTAGCTCCATAAAATTATTTCTGTATGTGTATGCACGAGTATTGCATTTATTGTCGTGTGTGTGTGTGTGTGTGTGTGTGTGTGTGTGTGTGTGTGTGTGTGTGTGTGTGTGTGTGTGCGTGTGTGTGTGTGTGTGTGTTTGTGTGTTGTCTATTTGTCTGTATGTATTTGCATGTGTGTGTGTGTGTGTGCATATGCATGTGTTTTTTGCACTGTACTCTGTTCCCCATTTTCCCGCCTGTTCCCGTTCTCCACGCCCATATTTGGACGGGAAAGGAAGGGAATCCCGTACCGTGACTCAGGTTTTTTTTTCTTCTTTTGGAGCCAACCCTAACCCTCCCTCCTTCTCTCCTTCCCTCCCTCTGCTCAGTCTCTCTCCTTCTTTCTGTTTCCCTCCTGCCTTTCTTACCACAGACCACTCCTCCCTCTTTCCCTCCCTCTATCTCTCTCTGATCGTTCATCTCTCTCCCTCGCTCTCTTTCTCACACCCAGTCTTTGCCCTGGCTCTGGTTCTGACGCACACTATGGACTTGACATTTGCGGTTTGCATTCCATGTGGCTGCATCAAGACAAAATTACTGTAAAGATGTCACTCCCTCGCTCATGTTGTAACCCATGCTTCTTTGTTTTATGCATCCCCCCTCCTTCTCTCTTCTCTTTCTCCACACACAATCACACACACACAACAGAATTCCTAGTCCGTTATAACCACGAGGATGGAATTTAAACACTTGAGAGTTATATAGTAGCCTACCTTTGGAAGTTATTTAACACTTTTGAATATGTAGCCTACACACGCTAATCAACAAGTCAAATAACTACTAAGAACTTTGAAGAACACATTTCTTCAATACTGTCCTCGAGTAGTTTGACTCTAGGCTACTCTTCTTAACTTGGGAGTGACTGCCCTCTAGTGGCTATTACAGCATTGAGTTTTCTTTAGGAGACTGCTGATAGTAGGCCTTAATTTATATCATCCACCATGTGAAAGGGTCATGATACAAATAGAATCATAAAGCACCAATTCTCTTCAGCAATATTATCCAGCAGCAATGACAGCACAACAGTAGACTTACGAGTCTATTTATTGCACTACTATGACTATTTATTGAACTTATCGATATTTAATCGGTTTCGTTTGTCAAGAAAGGCTTCAGTGCAATGGTCCACATAAATTGCCTAGTGTAGCCAACTGTTTTCTACATTGTGTCAGAGAATTTGTGTCAACTCGAATCGCAACGTCGATACTCCTTTAAGGATAGGCTACCCTGTGGAACATACCAAATGCGAGTGTGGCTCTGTAAATAATGTCCGATTATGTCCGATAATGTCTCGGATATTGAGAGAACAGTCCGAATACTACCAACTAAATGATAATAATACGTATTTATTTTCAAGTGTAATATGTTTGATGTTGAGCTAATTATTGTTTGGTTGCTTGTTGCTTGAAACGCAACACCCCCGTAATAAATCCACATACAAATTTGCCGCCATTTTTGGAGCTTGCTGCGCATGTTTTCATTTACAGAACTATCTTCTTCTAATGCAATCGTCTAATGCAAAATAGTTACCGCTAGGTCATCACGTTTGGAATAAAATGTCGACAAAAAAGAAACGCTCCCCTCATACCGAGAATTCGAGATGGGTTGTTATTGCTGCTGGTAGGCTAACAAACTACTGACATTACTGTGTCTGGCAAATGAACATGACAACCTTAACGTCAGATAACTATTTGTTAGCGGATGGTAGTTAGCATTGTGCAAACCATTGCGATCCAGGTGGAAACATACATTTACAATAGCTGATTGAGTTAGTGTGCAGGTTTTATTGCGAGTAAACGATAATCAACTAATAGGCTAGCCTACGTATAGGATTTAGGAACTCACTGGCATGTTTTCTGTTCTGTGATTAGACTCCATAGTTGATGTTCCCAAAACAGATCATGGAGAGCCTACATTTGTCAGACTCCGAAACCCTGCGACAGGTGAGTTCAATGTCACTCTAGGACCTTGACTGTCATGAAGTAAAGGTTTGTTGTTGTTGGGTTATTCTAAAATATGTTTTCATTTATTAGCCCATGAATACAATGCACGTATCTAATGAATTGGTGCGAATGCATTGGCAGGAAATGCATCATTGTACCTGTTTGGCAGTGGAGACACAGATCTGTATGAGGTGAAGGCTTTTACTGAAGACTACCATTCCTGGTTCATTGGTCAAACAGTCCAGAGAGGTAAGGACGAGGATATGGGGGTTTGACTGCTTTCTAATGAGATTTGGGTTTTTATTCTACTCCATTTAGAGGTATCTTTAGCAATTCTGGATGCTGTGTGTGTGTGTGTGTGTGTGTGTGTCAGATGGCAGGCTGCTGTATATCACACCGATGGACCCTGTCTACCTGCTGCTGCCCTATCTGCAGAAGTCTGGGGCTGAGGTGAGACATTGGATGGCCGGGACAGCACGGGACACTTCTTTCCCTCTCTTCCTCAGTCTTGTCTTCCTCTGTCTTACAGACAGGCTGCACCAGGCACGTAACTGAAGCGCTCTGTCCGCAGAGTCTATAATCAGTGGAAGAGGCTTCACCAGCCGTGAAAGCGGGCCGGGATGGATATAAATATACCTGGAAAAAAGACTAGTCTTTTTTAAAATTATTTTTATGCACTGCTAACGGATAGCTTCAGTTGCGCAGGTGATGTAGCCTGCCAGTTACACTCAGCCTTTCTCCCAATCTCTCCTCTCCCCTGCTCTTGTTCTGTCTCCTTTCTCTGTTGTGGGTATGGCCCAGGCTTAGCTGTATCTGTCTTCATAACACGGCTCTCCATAATGCTGCAAAATGCTCTATTCACTTGAATGGGCCTTCCCAACATTCGGAGGTCAGATATTTCTCGATAACAGACCGTTGCTAAGTATAACGGATCACTGTCAAGGAAAATGGGTTTTGTGCTTTTTATTCACATCTTTCATATCACTCCGCAAGTAGTCCGGTCACTTCTTGCAATGGAACTTCATTCAAAAGTGTAAGCAGACGGTTGATCAGCTGGGTTCTAAAGAATGTTTGATTTGCGAACTAGCGTTAGTTGCGAACTATTTGTTTCATAGCAAAAGCCACATTGAAACGGTAACAAATAAATGTAAAGAGTCATATCATGTGTTGTTTATTTTTTCGTTTTGGCAAGTAGTTACGACTTTTACAAGTTTTATATAAATGGTAAGGTACTTTACAATCAGAATTAATTGGCAAGCAGCTGCAGTTACTTATGTTTAATGCGGTATTGATTGCCATTGTTTAATGTTTTCAATAAAAAGCAACCTATCTACAATGAACAGAAAGAGAGTTAGATACAGAATATGGTGGGGAAGCAATGTAAAAAAAGGGCACTCGTCAGAGGAACTTGAAGTTTTGCTGGACGAGGTGAGCTTGCACAAGGTAATACTGTTTTCCAGCTTTCGGAATAACTTGTGCAACAGCAACAAAAAAGATCTATGGATCGACATGGACTACACGGCTACGCGGCCGGCGCCGTTTTTGATTCAATACAAGGTGGATCGCTGTCATAGTTGGTCGCTTACTGGACACCACATGCTTACCCATTGATAGATCTTAACAATTTAGGCCATCCTTAAAAATATTTTTGTTTGCAGTAACAGCCAAAAAAAATAAAAAATGGGTCGGTAGGTAGGTCAATATTTTTTTTTTCAAGATTCAAAGTAAAAAAAAGTAAAATTTTGGTCATGGTGATTACGTAGGAATGAATTTACACAAATGTGCATATCGTGACGTAACTGACTGGGTCTTCAACCCGTGCCTTCAGGCGCACCATTGCAAACCTCATTCTGATGCAGGTTATATAGACCAGCCTTTCTCAAACTTCTTTGACCTGAGGCCCGGTCATGGCAGACTTTGGGGTCATAGGGCTCATCCTCATGTACCCATAGAAAGAAGGCTACAATAGCTCTTGGCCACGTTATATTGAAATTTGACTATACAATACTCAATGCTATACAGTGTATTATACAGTCTCTGCTCTGTTTCTAAGTAAGTTCCAAAAAAACAACGTCGTTCTATTAAGTTTTGTTAAATAAATAAATAGCCTTCCAACAGGTTGAAGCGGAGCTTTGATACCAACGTTATCGATTAGTTTCAGTTTCTCTCGCGCAGACGCGCATTGAATGAATGCTCATACCACCACTTAATTGTAGGGCTCCATGTTTAATGACATCGATAGCAGAAACGTTTGTTTTCTTTTTTCGTCGATCCGCAGTTTCTTGATCAACTGCAGCAAATTTTCAGATGAAGCTCCGGGCCTAATTTCACTCCACGACTCCGGACCAGCAGTCTCCATGTTGCGAACCCATATTTTGAGAAATGCTGAATAGACCACAACCAATTTCAATACTCCGACACGGTCACCGTTAGACTAGGGGGAATGAGAAAAGATCTGGCCACAGTTCTTCCAGAACTTTGTGCCAAGTAAAAGCGTTATCAGTTTGTGTGAATGAAACGAAGCGTAGGCCATAGTGTGACATGCGTAAAACCAATGGTGTAGAGATGACGCCACAGGGTTTTATTTAAGTGAGCCACGTTTGCATGTAGGCAATTTATATTCACAGTACTTGGGCCTACTAAAAGAATATTATTTTATTGTATTTGTATTGGTTGTTTAGAGTAAAAAAAAACAATAGGTCGGTATTAACGCAAGTTTACAACCGGCAAGTCGGTCAGACTAAAAGGGGAAAAAAATAAATATTTGGGTCGATTCTAAATTGACAGGGTCGGTCGGGTTACGGCAAACGAAAATATTTTTAAGGATTGCCTTAGAGCCAAATTCTTTGCAAGCTTTTAATTATCAAAAGTGATTGCCAATTTGAACGCTTTAATGACATTACGAAATAACTTAACATAATTACCACCATATTAGTTCTGATACCAAATAAAGTACACTTCATAAATAGGTCTGTATCCATTGCGAACATATTTTATTATTAGTCGTTGAGCCACAACATTGTCAACATACCATAGTTTGACTTGTAGGCCTGCTGCGCTGATTTCTAAAGACTGCTGCACAGTGGTGGCGACTAGCGTCTTGAGCTCAAACAACGCTAAGAGAGAGCTTACGAGTGGTCGAGACCAACCTTACGAACGTGTGACTTACAGAAGATATACTTAGCTTACGAACGTGTCGGGAATCATGCCATAACATTAAGAGAGAGGTTAAGGAATAGGTTAAGAACTACTTAGCGATAAGAACGTTTTGGGGAACCGGCCCCAGGTATCTTTATATGGGCAAACATGACCGCTTTTTTTGTAAGCAAACTTCAGAGGTCTTCCTATGAATAGGATCGAATCCGATTGAATAGGATCAGATGGGTAGAGCTGGGCAATTGCTTTATTGCCTATGTAAGCTGTTCTTTATGATGTTAATCGTTTTGTGTTAAATGTCTAACTGGCATTAATGGTCAAAGATGCAGTCAGCAATTCCTGCCAAATAAATTACACCCCTCTGCTCACTGACTGTGAGGAGCAATTCACCGATTGTTTTTTTGGATCAGAATTGCAGGCTGCAACTTAAGTGATGTTTAATAGTGACTCTCTGGCGTGTAGGGGAAGTTCCAGCCGGTAGAGCAGGTGGTGAAGGATGAGGAGTTCCCAGGATGCACCAGGCTCCTCAGCTGCACACGCTCACTAGAGTCCCTCCATCACGTGGCCGAAGAGAAAGGTGAGGACTGCTGGGGCTCCATCACATCAGGATGTGATGACCACTCGTTACACACATATTATAGACAAGTTATTAAGTGTGCTTTGCAAAGCACACTTATTGTTCTTCTTAAGTTTTATTAAGTGTGCTTGCTTGCAAAGCAGCACACTTACTGTTCTTCTTAAGTTTTATTATTTTTCCCGTCTCCCTAATTTTTTGTCAGCTCTAGCGCCTAGACACCGTTCCAACTTTAAATGTCCGGTCAGTACCGGTGTAAGTTGGTCGTGAAGATGGCGCCAGGTGGGCGTGTCGTTCTTCCGCCATATTGGATTAAACAGAAAGCGAAACTAAATTTTCACAGGTCACAAATTTGGTCAGAACGCCACGAAACTTGACGTACAAGCCTCACAAAAGTTACCAGAAGGATTTTTGATTTTCGAAAGCGTTTGCCCGTCACAGCCAAACGAAATCGGCGGCGATGCTCCGAAACAGGAAGTCGTCCATATCTCAGGAACACTGTCACATATCGATAACAAATTTTGTATATGAACTGGGGACTCCAGTGTGAGGGTGCATAAGCTAAAAAAAAAAAGAAAACATTCCAAAAGTTTCCAGCATTTGGCAAACCACCCACCCGTATTTGGTAACTATCACCTTCCACATTTGCAGTTGTACTTCATTCACAATGCCTTCCAAGTATGCACAATGTCTATGGGCAGCCTTGCCCAATCATGAAATCCTTGCTCTGCCATGGGATAGTATGGACTTACGAACTGAAATGGTAAGGAGAACAGTAGCTATATATAGCTTACATAATACAGTTGTTTTCACATTGACGGTATTCAAATTAAAAATGTCATTATTGTTAAATATCATGATGGGAGAGTATTATTAAAAATGTTACAAGTATGCAAATGCATATGTTTACGGGCATTTAGGTTTTACTGTGTTGTTTTGTTATAAAGACATGCAAGGCATTCTAGGCCGTAATGAACAGTGGTCGGCAGCACTCCATAGGCTACGTATTAATATGAATAGGTGTTTCTGTAAACCTAGGGACAATAAACAGCTATCTCTGTTACAAAAACGAGCTGGTAATCGCTCATTGAAGAGGGAACTATGATAAAAAGATTGTTTTCCTAAAAGCATGGAGTTGAGGAAAGAATAAGCAAGCAATGTCACGTTAATGTTAAATAGCCTAAATCTGAACGCTAGGTGGCAACGTTGTATTACAATACACTAGTGTACTTGAAATACGGTGTGAGCTTCACAAGTAAGGAAGGTGCAAATATTATGTATTTTATCATGGGAAATTATTGGAAATATTATTTCTTGTTTATTCTAATTGCAAACCACACACATCCATTCGTAATCACAAGTACACTTTTAATACCTTGAAAAGACTCATTTTGTTTATTTGATGTTGCCTAGCAACTGGAACAGACTTCAGGGCAAAGATTCTAGAACAGAGCTTCAGAGAGACACGTTTTGAGTTTGTGGCCAAGTACCTAAAATATCGGTTTCCATGTGTATGTGCTGAATGATGTGCGTCCTTTATGAAAGTAAGTGTTTTATAGAGTTACAGACATAATGAGTCATGTTGTAGTGGTCCACATAAATGTGCCCCTTCTGTTATTAGAATGCTAAGCGGAGATTTAACATCATTCATTTCTTGTGTGGCTAGAAGCTAGCTAGCTAGGTCACAGGGAGGAGATGTTGCTGTAACGTTATGGGATTTATGTTGCTTAGCGTAATGCCATGGCCATTTGATATGAGATGCTTGTACTCGTAACTTCGTCACTCGTAACTTTAGGACTCCTTTTACTAAGAGTAATTCAGGAAGCATTTTAGCCCTAAAAGTAGCGCCTGAGTCTGTGACAGCTTAATCGAGGACTCCGATTTCATTTCAAGTAGCGATGTTTCTGTCTGGTATGGTCACTTGACTTTACACAATAAGAACAAGCTGTCCAGAATTGTTAAAATGGCAGGGAAAATCATAGGGCGACCTCAAAAAACACCAGATAATCTATACAGCACTGCAGTACACAGAAAAGCCATGAACATACTAGATGATGACACCCTCCCCCTCCATTCTGAATTTGAGCTGCTCCCTCTAGGGCGGCGCTACAGAGTACACATGGCAAGGAAAAATATATATACAAAAACTCTTTTATTCCAAATGCAATTTCCATGGTCAACAAACAATGGAAAAACTAGACAGAAGGGAGGTGTAGCCAAGAGCACTACAAATGGGCTGGAACTGGTGCTTTGTGCCTTGTATCTGATGTGTATGCATGTGTGTGTGGGCCTTGTATCTGATGTGTATGCATGTGTGTGTGGGCTAGAGGGAGGGGATACATGTGATGTGCTGTGTTCATCCTATGTTTGTGTGTAATGGAATGAATGTGTCTACTCTATGTTTCCTATGTGTTTTATACTATTCCTATCAGTGAGACCAAAGACAATTTTCATGCAGGCATGACAATAAAGTATATTCTATTCTATGTTTTGAAATGCGTCTAACAATCACGAGGGAACAATTTTGCATTGTAGGCATAACTAAGGGATGCAGTAACACCACCAACAACAACCAAAACTAGCCTACTCATTGTTTACATGTACATTAAATGTAACGTTTCATTGTGAATCAAATTAAAAGATTCTCCTCTTTGCAAACGTTGGCATAGGCATATGGTGACAGATTAATTTAATGTTGCTGGGTGAATCACGGTAAGCGCGAATGAAGTGGCCACTTCTTAATGGGACTCACTGTATGGAAGTGGGAGGTGGTAAAATAGAGATGTTTAAAATAAGATAAAGTTAGGATATGCCCGCTTGACAACGGCAGAGATAACTGGCCTCTGGCCATAGCAACCATCCATTTAGAACGACTGGCCTTCATAGCAACCAAGGATCTTAGCTGTGATTCATGTAGCTACAGTATGCATGCAAAGTATAGAAAGGTGATGAAATATACAGAGACAGGTCAAGAAATATAGTGCAATGTAGACAGTAGTATACAGTTGATTTACAGAAGGTGGTTTAGAGTAATATGAATTAAATATAAATATGTGCAGTGTATTAGCAGTTATCTCATACAATAAGTAGAATAATGTATGTAGATGTAGCAGTAACATTATAATAGTAGAAATAATAATATAGATATATGCAGTGTATTAACAGAATATAATAAAACAGAATAAATATGGATATTCAATATGACAAATATATAACAGATATGTACATAACATACAGCTATGTGCAGTGTGGAAACAGTAGACGTCTGAAGAAGGGTGATTACCCGAAACGTCACGGAAAAATAAAAACAAGTGGGAGCAGAAAACCCTGGTTGAAGCGGACTTTTTCTCTTTTTTGTCCAGTGTGGAAACAGTGTCATTGTAGTGCAGAAACAACATTATAAGAGTAGTAAGAATAAGTCTATGTGCAGGATGAATAGTATAAAGATCAGTAGAATAACTATGTATAAATGTAATTACAGTAGGCCTATGTACATTTGTAAATAAATAGAAAACTATGGGTGAGAGGGATAAATTAATTTCATTTAATCGTAAAAAGTAAATTGCATTCAATTAAATTGCAATTAAAAATCTTTCCAGTAGGCTTTAATGTCACGCAAAAAGTACAACCAAAGCTGAGCTTGATCAACTACAACGTCTAAAGAACCAGAACTTGAGTGTAGTTTTTTGCTGGGTCCCAGGCCATGTTGGTCTGAGGGGAAATGAGAAAGCGGACAGTGCTGCTAAGCAAGCCTTCAATGAAGAAGTCACAGAATGTCAAATCCCTGCCCCAGACCTTAAACCTATACTGAACTCTTACATCTCAGATAAGTGGCAATCTGAATGGGATTAATGTCCCAACAACAAGCAAGGAATGTGAATTTTGGCACATTTTCATGATCCACTGGGTCGTTATGGGCCACACAAAATACGGTGTTGCTAAAATTACTCCTATTGTGGCTATTAGAGACATGCGTTCATGAGTATCCAGCTACATTCAATGAGTTAAGTAAAATACTTTCACACACACAAAAAAAACATCACTAATGTTGTGGACATTCCTTTATTCTGAGATACATCAATAGGCTCTCAAAACAATCCCAAACAGACATAAGGTCTTTATAGAGAAAATCCATATAGATTATTTGTCAAGTAAACCAGTAAAACAGAATTAGGGGATGTAATATATAACATTCACACTCATAGCTCATATTTTTAAAATAAATCAGTGAAAAAGTATCATACACATCGCATTGCCATGTGTGTGTGTTGGAGAAGCTTCCTGATGAAATAATGTGCTGTGTAGGTCGGGGGGGGAGTCAGTGTACTGCAAGTATGGTGAATGGGCCTTACTATTGCAAGCAGAGTACTGTATGTATGATGTGTGTGAGTGATGACAGTGAAGATGTGTGTGTGGGCGGGAGGGGAGTGGAGCAGTGACTGTGATCTAACTTACATATACAAAAATACATATACACACACACACACACATATGCATGCAAACATGCATCCATGCATACATACATACTGTACATACATATATATATATATACATACATACATACATACATACATACATAC
>NW_027468718.1:47477712-47625212 GCF_046254945.1 Alosa pseudoharengus | reverse complement strand
AAGAAAGCTACAGTAGTTAATCACAGTACTTGTCTACAACCAAGACCATTTTGCATAAATATACCAGTACAACAAATAAATAAAATAAAAATGGATAATTAATTAAATAACGGAGCATAATCACACACATGATGATAATGCACATGTACACAGGTTCTGGTGTGTCATCTGTTTATGATGGCAATGATGATGATGGTCTCCTATGTAAGGTTGTGACACCACAGACTCATCTCCCCAGAATAACATTTGCTCTGTTAGTCCAACCCTCAGACTGTTAAATTCCACATCGATCTACGTGCATGTCTCTGTGCTCATCACCATTTCAAATGAGTTCTGTCACAGGGGTGTCATCCACAAGTATGCTAAGTAACCCTAGGTGCCTTCACAAGTGGAGCCGCTCTGATATGGTGTGTGTTTTTATTTAGCTTCCTCCCCTCCTGGGAGAGAAAGAGCCGGCAATATGCAGATCTAAACCTGCGCTGAGTTCAGCCGAAGGGTAGTGAACGGACGACTGAGAACACCTGAATAATCAACCAGGTTCACTACCAGAACCGGCGTAGAACTTATGTACACCTGAGTAATTAACCAGGTTGACTCCCAGAACCGACGCAGAACTTATGATCACCTGAGTAATTAACCAGGATGACTCCCAGAACCGACGCAGAACTTAAGGCCTGTACAGACTACACGATTTGTTTTGTCTTCCACAATGATCTTTTACGATTGACCATGTCAGACTAGGCGATCAGAGAACCACAAAATCTTGCCACGTTTTGATCGTAAGATTGGCCCCATTACAAGATCTATCGTAGCCTTCTCGTCGCGTGTCATCACAATGTCAGTGTCAACACTGGAGTCATGCTAGACTTTTGGTCGTAACATTGATGAACGTCACAGACAATAAATCGTGGGTCATTGAATATGTCACATTACAAGACACTTCCTCCTTCGGTGTTGTTACCGGCTTTTCATATTCTGGCACGACACTGGAAATGTGTCGTCCACGACAAAATTGTGGCAAAATCGGACTGAAATTGTGTAGTCTGCACAGGCCATTAGCGTGACCTCCCTCGGTCTGTGGCTCCAGCCTCTATCAGAGGAATGTCTAACAACATTTCATTGCAAACAAACAAACAATACAGCTCTATTTTAAACAGTTTAAACACAATCAAGACTTGAGCCTCATGATGAGGTCTTATGTCAAGTACTTCTGTTTTAAAAGTTTTAGGGCTCTGTCTCGGTGATCTAAAACAAACGGTCACTGGCGAATAGCTAAGGGGTTTGTCCACATTGGGGGTGGTTTTGTTATTAAACACCGGACGCCTGGCCCAACAAAGCGGTTCTTATGTTTTTTGTTTTTTTATAAGTATATTTTTTGGGGGGGGGTTATGCCTTTAATTGACAGGATAGTGGAGAATGAAAGGAAGTGAGTGGGAGAGAGAGTCGGGGTGGGATCCGGAAAGGACCACGGGGCGGGAATCGAACCCGGGTCACCGGCGTACGGTGGAGGTGCCCCAGCCAGTTGCGCCACGGCCGGGGCCGGTTCTTATGTTTCTTAATCAGTCATGGGTGTGTTTTGGGCATAGCATCCCTTAAACCAATGAAAATGACATCTGTCATTCCCTTTAACATCAAGTAGTGCCAACTTCAAACAGCGCATTGGTATTTTGATAGTCAGCGGCACATTTGAAGGAATCTGCTTGCACGCGAGACCGTATGGAACAGGTATTCCACTAACCATGCTTTACTAAAACCTAGCAGAGTATAGCCTGCACGCATCTGCACCTGAGACCGTATAGAACAGGTGTTCCACTAACCCATGCTTTACTAAAACCTAGCAGAGTATAGCCTGCACGCACCTGAGACCGTATAGGACAGGTGTTTCACTAAACCATGCTTTACTAAAACCTAGCAGAGTATAGCCTGCACGCACCTGCACCGCGTTGTCATAGTCAACGACAAAACAGTTCTACACAGTTAATTACTTTCACTATTGACTGACAGTGGGTTACCATCGAAAACATAGCCTGAAAAAAGCAACACTAATAATAATATTCAAATAATACAACACAAAATAATATTCAAATGACTGAATAAAAAAAACTAAGGACATTTATCCTGCAGAGGAGTTGCTGCTTACATCTCGTGACAATGCGTCTTCAGCTGTGCTTCATATGCGCTTTTCGCTATAGACCAGGTTTTTCTTGGTCTGTAGCGAAATCCTTTTTAGATAGTGTAAGATAGCAATTTTTAGACTAGAAAATGCAATTCCAGGGAATTACCATTGCATGTAAATGCAAAAAAGCTGCTTTGTATAACATTATATTACTTACAGTATGATTATTCAGATTACATAGACGTGTCCAGTATTCTTGAAAACCACTTACTTGATTAGATGTTAGCTTAGAGTATATGACAGTCAGTAAAAATAAATTGTTAATTCAATATTGATCAACATTCTTTGTTTTAATACAGCAGAATGACTCAGAATACACTAATGAACACTTAACAACCAATGTAAGCTTAAAGTAAAAAAAATCACAGTTGTGTGTGTGTATATATATATATACAGAACTTGATAATGCCAATCATATTATCCTAAGACAGATCTATTTATCAGTGGTAATTCTGAAATGGCAGCAAGAGCTAGAGGTCTCAGTTAATTGTAATAAATAGGTCACTTTTGATGGTGATATAGACTGAAGAACAAGATTCAGCCCTTAAGATGATCAGTTTTAGACAGAACTTAGGTTAGAATCTTAATTTTCACACAGCACAGCTAAGGTCTAAAAACAGAGGTCTAACAGCACAGCTAAGTTTCACAGATGTCACAGCACATGTTTCAAATGTATGCATGCTTCATATAGTTGTCGGCATAGTCCTCCTGCAACAATATAATGTTGATTAACAGTGGGTTTCCTTACATAATACATATCAACGTGGCAAGGTGCTAACGTCAACTATTTCACTAACGTTAACGTTACCTAACGTTATAACGTTAGTTTAGTTATTTGTGACCCATCATTTCATACATATAACGCTAACGTTACATAATGTTTGACGACATAAATGACTCAAATACCAAAAACCGAAACACTTACCTTGTCTGTAATTAGAGAAATGTGCCTCGAGCAAATAAAGTGACCACGGTACAGCAGGCGAAGACGTTCAGAAGATTCACAGCTCCAGTGGCAGCTCGCGTTCAGTTGTTGATTAGGCTATTGCTTTCAGCTGGAGGTCACGTCATAATGCTAAAAGTTGCCGTAAATGTTAAGTCAATGGGAATTTATTGCTCTTTTATCGTAAATATCTCAAAAAGTATAAAGGTCACAAATGTAAAAAATACATTGTACAATTGTCCGTTACAAGACCTTTGTAGGAGTGTTTGAATGACGTCAAACCGTTCAGTGGTTTTATTGTCATTAAACGTCAAATTTGGTCGGAAGAAGAATAATAACAGATAAGAAGAACATTGATAATAGTCCATTGCATTTACATGCAATGCAATAAGAACAGCGATAATAGTCCATTGCATTTACATGCAATGCAATAATGCGCCAAGACCACACCTTAGGTCGTTAATTGCCACACCCCTGAGCATATTTTTCAATGAAAGAGCATGGCGAAAAATCTGAGTGTACGATAGGAAGACGATTTGCGTCAGGATAACAATACGCTGTACGCTGAGTTTTAGATCGCCAAGATAAAGCCCTTAATCTTGGTAAAGGTAGTTTTCTGGTGGTTGTGTCTGACTCTGAACTTGTTGCGAGCATTGAGATATCATTGATGCGTTTAGGATGGCGAGGTGCTCTTATAATAAAATCTGTTTACAGTGGTTCTGACAAAGCATCCATTTGTTCCAGTTTGAGAAAGTTTTGATTCTAGTCACAGCTCTGACACTGCAGTAAAGTGTGTGTATCAGGATCAATAATGATCTCTCTCTCTCTCTCTCTCTCTCTCTCTTTTTTTTATGTGTGTGTGTGTGTTAGTCTACCTGAGCTCAGCAGTCCCAAGCAGGAGCCTCCAGCGAAAGTAAGCCCTCTTCTCCTCATCCTCCTCCTGCCCCTCTCCCTCTCCTCCTCTTCCTCCTCTATTCCTCCCCCTTTCCTCCCCCTCTCCTCTCCACCTCCTACAAAGCCTCCCCTCTGCCCCTCCTCCTCCTCCTTCTCCTCCTTCTTCTCCTCCTCCTCCTCCACTCATGAAACAGGACTTCAGTGTGTAAAGGCCTTAAGTGTCCCCTGTTCCCTGTCCCTCTGTCCTGAGGTGCATTCAAATTCTCAAACATAGGCAAACGGTTGCAGACTAGGGGTGGGCGATATGGACAAAAAATAATATCTCAATATTTTTTGTGATTTTGACGATAACGATAATTAGTCGATATCCTTTAAAAAAAGTTTTGTTAAAGTCTGAGTTACCGCTAATTATTTATGAATAGCATCATTACAATAATAACCAATAACCTAACCTGTGACTTTTTAACCAAATCAACCAATGCATTGTCACTCTATGACACATTTTCAATTCTGCCCCCACTTGGGTGTGTGGCAATGACATGGTCTAGCCAGCTACATTAGAGAAGTTGAATAGGCCTAACAGTTTCCCAATAGAAAGTGTAAGGCTGAAGTTCCTTTCAAACCTTTACATAGGATTCACTGTAAAACTAAGCAGACCAACACAGTACATATCAGTTATTTCCTTAAAGGAACACGCCACCCAATGTCAGTAGTAATATATGTTCTTACCTTTCACGAGTTGAGTCATACCTCTCCCGGTATGTGTACTCAAACGCTCTGGTGCGCGGCTGGACTGTGTTAGCATGTTGCTATGCTAGCGGGCTTTGCCGTAACTAAGCGTAGAAGTAATCAAAAACATCCACGTTTTCCCGACTTAAATACAGTTGCACGAGTAGTTGATAGAAATGCTACGGCCACGCAACATGAAACGTGGCGATTTTCCAAGCGAATAAACAGGAGAACTACAATGTGTGGCGCAATAGCACTTGGGAGTACTTCGACCTAGCGTAGTAGTATTGTTAACACCTAATTGTAGATCCTATCCACCACAGAGTTTAGAATACATGCTGGATCGACCCTCAGCCTCTCCCTCCCCTCTGAGTGAGAGAGAGGCACACACACTAGAGATGCGCTGATGGGCTATTATTTCAACCATAACTGCATAGCAAAACTTATCATCCATCAGCCATCCATCAGCACCAAAGTTTTTTGACCAATTTTCGAAACGGCACCCGCCCACCATCCGCTGGTTGTTTTAATGTAGGCTATGGGTGATGCAGCGCTGCTGACGTGAGGCTAGAAAGCCCTTGCCTGTTATAGAAAGACTGATCCAATGCAGCAAATATATTAAAAGGCTAAAGTCGTACATTGGCTATGTTGTAGCCTATCCCCAGAATATCAGCAGCAAACTCGGTCTCTGTCTCGCAAAACAGTCTCCAAATAAAACGCACATCGGCCTGTTGTCTATTCTGCCAGCTTGTGACAATATATCGTCCAAAATGCTTAATTGCATTGCATTCTCCACATTTTTAGCAAAATTTTCATGTACCACATCAGCATTTTTGTTCAGTGAATCTTTTGTAAATTGCTTTACAATTACCGTCGGGCCTATAGGCCTATTGCCTGGCTTGCCTCAGCTTCGGTCACGTCCTTTTACAATTGTATCATTGTAATAAAAAACGCAATTTGCCACATAATTTCAACATGCTCCTGGCCTACTAATTAATGCCTATTGTACTTTATTTTTTGCAAAAAGAAAGAAATCCTTGATAAAATAACAAGTAATTCACATTATAGGCTACTTTACACACTGTTTTGTCAGGGTGACTGACAAGCCTGTTCTGAAGACTCCCATTCATTTTGACTGCACGAGCGCGTCTTTTTCAGACAGACAGCGCAATTCATTTTAAAGCAATTTACAAAAGATTCAAACAAAAATGCTGATGTGGTACATGAAAATTTAGCTAAAAATGTGGAGAATGCAATGTAATCAAGCATTTTGGACGATTTTGGCCGCACCCCCCGCAACTCCACTTCCAATGTCACTGATTCCGACAGATACGCCCGACACTTCTGCTTTTTATCTGGTCGTGGTGGAGTTGACCGGACATCTGAGGCTTCAGACGTTACCAATTTATCATCATCCATCGCGTCTGGCTTCTGAAAAAACTTTTAAACTTTTAAGGCTAGTCTGCCTGGGCCTGTGTTTGAACCGCCTCACTCATTTGTTCATTGTTTAACATGGACGTTTTAAGCGTGCGCTTCCTATTTGAAATGCAGAATAGGCTATGCGTGTTGTTTAATGGCTTAATTTTCAAACGGTAGAGCCTGTTCATTTAAAAACATAGACAGAGGACGTATAATATAGGCTTACATATTAAGGCTTATTCTCAAATTCAGATTGCAGGGGACGGGATTATTAGCCAATTTCAATCGGACAATTTGACCGGAAAGATTTAATTTTGTCGGACATTTCATTTTTTTTCCGGCCAATGTCCGGTAATTACCGGACAACGCAAACCCTGGTATATGAGAAATCCCATAGAGATGCTAACGGTTAGCATAATCGGTAAACGTAGATATTTACAGCGAACTTCAGTCCATTTACAAGAGAGTTACTTGAGAATAGTTCTTTGTTTACAACTATACTCAAAGGCTAATGTTTTCTCTCCATATAATACCGTGTAGGAAAAAACGTGACTGTCTCATCAATGCTACTTGAACAGATACTTGACAAAAGTAGCCGCATAAAATCCCAAGTTAGGCTACTTTCGCTGCACAAAATAACCATTAGGCTGCGTGGGACAACGTTGTGACCCACTAGTGATCACGTGACACTTGCTCTGCTGCAGCCAGGGGCTTCTCCCGCATACACCTCCTGGGAATGTATGAGTCTTCAATGCGTGATTTCGAGTGTTTTTTCCCCATAAGTAATTTAAATACTCGATAATGTCAAATTGCACATTGTTAAAACAACAATCACGATATTATCACAGACGATATATATCGCCCACCCCTATTGCAGACAAAACATTTGCAAACTTAGTTTTTGGCAAACTTTTGCAAACAGTCTGAGGAGGTAGTTCTCCGCGAACATACAGTTGAGCTGGACGTGAGCTGGACGAAGTGTTACCGTTACAATGGAATGTCCACACCAAATTGTTAAAATGTAACTGTTCAGTGAAAACATGTTCACAACGATCGTTCGCCACTTGTTTGCCAAATTTGAATGCACCTCTGGTTTTCATGCACTGCCTTAGTGCCTGTGGCAGCTAGCTCTGTGCTTGTTTACAGTACATGGTGTGAATGTCATGTGTACGTCTCTTCCTTCTGTCATTGAACTAACACACCCTCAGTGGTGCTGATATAGCCAGTAAAGACGTTGTTGTCGTTGTCGTCTTCATCATGGCGGTTTCTCGGCAGAAGCGGAAACTGTGTGACGGGCCAGTGGAGGCCAAGGACGACTACACCAAGTTCAACAGCTCTGACTTTTCACGCAAAGTGAGTGCACGGCATTGTCAAGGGCCAGCAGTGTGTGTTTATTAGTGAGAATGCGAGAATGATGAATGTTACCAGGCAAAACAACAACAGAACAGAACAGGCAAAACAACAGCATTTACATGAAGACAGTGTTCTGTAGGGATGTAGAGACAGAACTGGCATTTGGAGACAAAAAAAAACAGCAGATCTATTCTTTTCTCTCTCTCCTCCAACAGTTTTTGTTTTGTTCGGCATGTGCCTCTGCTAAGGCCGTGCTTTGCGGGGAGGTTATGGAATCGCTTCTTATTCTTAATTCTAATTCTTAATTCCATTCCTGATGGGGTGTGCTTTGCTGGGCCTGGGTGCAGGGAGTGCTGCTTGTCTTAGTCAAAGGGGGGTAACAACGCGCTGCTATGTTGTGTTCCTCCAGCCGCCCAAGAAGATGAGCGCGGCTCAGAAGAGCCTGGCTAAGGTGGACAAGTCAGGCATGAAGAGCATGTCGGCCTTCTTCAGCCCAAAGGTCAAGCAGGAGAAAAAGTAGACCTGTGTGTTTGTGTTTATGTGTGTGTATGTGATGAGTGTTTTTGTTATTAAAGAACAATTTAAAGCCATCCCTGTGTGTCCCTTTGTGTATATATATATTTTTTTAAATGGCTTTATTTGTTGCCTAAACACTCTTGATAATACTCTTTTACTCTTTGACTCTTATGTGTGTCAGTGGGCCTTATTTCCCTTGAGTCCTCTGTGTCATTGGACCTTATTTTCTCAAGTCCAGGCATGTGTGCAGCACTCCGATGCTCTCATCAATATTCTAGTCCTTTCTCTGGACTACAGTGGGTCACAAGACACCAGCACAGCTGCTGGAGAAAGGGAAACCTCACTGAGCATTAAAATGGGTCCTTTTCTGTGTGTGTGTGTCTAGATCTCTCTGGAAATGTCTTTGTCTGTGAAACCTGAAAGCAGAACTGTGTGTGTGATCTCAGTAGTATCTCCAAATGTGTTTATTTGTGTGAAAACTAAAAAAAGGAAGTGTGGCAAATGTATCCAAGAAAAGGAGTTTATCTCCAAGTCTCTCTAGAGATTCTAGGTGTGGCGTTGTCTTGTCTGCACATTTTTTAGTTTTTGCATTTACAGTTTTTTTCAGTCGCTAACAAGCGTTTGTCCAACCAGTTGTCACATTTTCCAAACTCTAAACCCAATTAGCACAGCATCGGTCTTTTGTGGCCATACAATTCACACATTTCTTGTCGTTTTCACACAATATGCAGTCAGTGAACACATTTCCACAATGCTTACATTTTCTTAACAAACAAGCTATACCTCCCAACAAAATTATGGATTGTTTTTGCAGTATTTATGAATGTTAACACACAACATACCACAATAGCAAAAACAATATTCCAAACCTTAGATACAGTATAAAAACCTCTGCTTCTGCTACTGAGCGGTTTTATCCCATCACCTTGGATACTGTAATATCAGTAATTTTGTGCTTTTTTTTAGTTTATTTGGGCTTTTTGCTGTTGTATTTTTGTTCAGAATGCTCTTTCCATGTCTGTCCATTTGTTTCATGGACATTTTGTTTACTGTAAGCAATACTGTAAACTTTTTCTGTTCTATCATACTGTACAGTATTTCTACTGAACCTCCTGTAGTAAACAGTAAAGGAAACAAAAACTGATTTGTTTTTTACTGGAATGCTTTTGAATGTGAACATTACATGTGGACATACAGTTCCCAACCAATACATTTAGTGTAAAAACGGTGGATTGCAGGTTTTGCATGCAAATATCTGTACAACTGAAACATAAATGTCTATGCAGTTTTTGTAATGTCAACAATAGCCAGTATTTTGAAACCTGGTGTACTTTGACTGACTGCATGTACCTTGTGAAGTGAAAACAAGTGTTATTCTTTGACAGAATAATTTCATTTTGAGTCAGATGTCCAGTGTTTTGGGTAAAGTTAGTGTGTGCAGAGAAAGATGTGTTAGTATATATTTAACAAAATGTGTTTTTGAGAAGAAAATTATCCATTTGGCCAGTTGTGTTTTGTAGGTGTGAGTCTGTGTTAAGAGTTTAGAAAAAGTATCTGAAGTATGGGTAAGTGCTTGTTAGCGTTTGGAAAAAACTAAGTAGTTTTAAATCCAACAACAAATAGAACTCCTGACACAACAGTTGTGTACTTGCGTCATGTAACACACACACACACACACTCCTACCCAGCAAGGCACCTGTGAGCAGCCACAGATTTTTCATTTCATGGTTGTGGTGTGGACTGCTGAGAGCCATTGGTTTCAGATCGCCTGCACACAACTTCCAATTCCTGAGAAAGTAACACTACAGCACACGTAAAACACCAGAAACCTGCTTTGGGACTTCACCTCAGACTCATGAGCTGTCACTGAGTTAATATAATCACAATCAAATATTGCCAGAACTAAACATAGAACATGCAGGTGTTATTTGTGATGCTTTTATTTATGTTTTCCTCAAAATGTTCACAACTTTTTCAAGCTGCATTTGGCCTTTACAAAATCAACACCTTCCTTGTAAGAACTGAGAGACTTTCATGTAGTGAGTGTGTCTTATCCTGTCTTACCAAACGGCTGTCACAGCTGGCTGATCTGTCTGACCTGATAGATTGTACTGTATTGCTATCCGGAAAAACATTTGAAGTTCAGCAGAGGTGAGTTAACTGTGCTACAGCTGATTTGGTGAATCATGAGTGCAGTGTACTGAGACAGAGTGTAGACTGGACCTGATGCTGACCCCTCTTCCTGTCTGACAGCCCAGAGTCAGGTCCACTTCATAGTACCTCCTGTATGACAGCCCAGAGCTAATGGGGGTGAGATGCCAAGGAGATTGAGGCAAATCTGATCTGAAATAGCGGAAGATGGATACCTCAAGTTCATTTCCCAAAAAGGAGAGAGGTGAGAAAAATGATGGTTTATACTGAAGGGCAGAAAGGTGAGGAAGATGAGAGTCTAACCTGTTGAAGGAAATTGGTGAGGAAGATGAGGGTGTTATCTATTGAGTGAAGATGAAGGTGTTATCAATGGATGTGAGGAAGATGGTGTTATCAGTGGTGGTGAGGAAGATGAAGATGTTGTCTATTGAGGTGAAGAAGATGAAGGTGTTGTCTATTGAGGTGAAGAAGATGAAGGTGTTATCTATTTAGGTGAGGAATATGAAGGTGTTATCTATTGAGGTGAAGAAGATGAAGGTGTTATCTATTTAGGTGAGGAAGGGGACTCGGTGATGTCTAGGTGTGTCTAGTGTGTCTATCAGAGCTCATGGGAGTCCAAATGACGAGCCCAGGTGAGTTTCGGGAGTCAGGGCTCGAGTTCTCCAAACGCTTGATAATTCATGAGGAGGAGCAACACGAGTTCCCAAAACAAGGGTTCCCACGGTGACCTGAACAGGGGTGGGGGATGGTCAGGGACAAAGCTCTGTCCATCTAAGGTTTGTCAAAAAAGCTTTTTTCTATTGGGTTACCACATCTACTGACTTATTTCTATTGGGTTATGAGTTAAGTTCCATTATGTTTTCCCCAGAAATAATCTGTTATTATCTTTTATACGATCTCTATCTATAGATTTTTGTTAAAAAATAATGTAAAAATTAAATCAAAGGCAAAAAAATGAGTTTCACTTGATATATCCATGTCAAATAGGTTTAAAAAAACAGTCATAACAACCAATCATTCTCCATTCAAATGACTTGTCACAACGAATATAGTCATGTAGTCATTCTCCTTTTCAAACATGTCCAGTCCCATTGTCCAGTCTGCTAGTCTGTTAGCCTCCACTTATCCACCCCATGCTAGCCCATCGCCTCTGAGGGTCTCTCCCTATGATAATCAGCCCTCTTATGCTCATATGAGACCACATGAAGACCTGAAGGGTGGAAATGTTAAACACAAAACAGACAAATTCTTTCTCACAGATCCAGATGGGTTTCAATCGGGGTGTCTGAAAGGCTTAGTCCTTCTTCTTGAGTTTGGGTTTGAAGCGGAGTGTCTGAAAGGCGCTCTCCACCACCTTGGGCAGGTGTATGGGGTTTCGTTGGAGTCGGCGGCCGCTGGCGGTACCACTCTGGCCCTTGCGCCTGCCAGTGGGGGGGTTCGGCTCTGGCTCCAGTTTGGGCTCTGGGTGACGCAGCCGGGACTCGTCCATGGAGAACCGACGCGGGTCTCGCATAACCCAGTTAGAGTGGAGGTCATGCTCACTGGTGCTGGTAGCCACTAGGGGGAGAGACAAAGGGAGATGGGGAGGAAGGGATGGAGGAATGGACAGAGAGATTGATGGAGGGCGAAAGAGAGAGGGAGAAAGAAACAGACATGGTGAGAGAGAGAGACTGGAGGAGAAACTAAGTATATAGAAGTCTATATGTCTACTTTTATACACCTTCACAAACTAAGCTATTCTCCATATAGCATTCCTGACATACAGTAAGGATACACACTTCAGCTAAGTCTGAACTTAAATGTAAAGGTTTTGCAATGACACAAGCCACCCCATTCCCCTAGCACAGACACACACACACACAGACACACCCCACTCACACATACACATGCACATGCACACACACCCCACTCACACCCACCCACACACACACACACACACACACACACACACACACACACGCACCCCACCCCACCCACACACACACACACCCACACGCACCCCACCCCACTCACACATACAACTACACACACATGGCCTACCGACAAAGTCCACATCAGCGTGGCCGTCGTCCATGTTGGGCTTGCGTCTGGGCTCCGGGTCACAGCTGGCGATGACGGAGTCCAAGAATTGGAGCGTGTCCTCTTCGTTAGGAATCGGAGGAGCGGTGGGCTCAGCTCTCGCACTCTGACAACAACCCAAGCCAGAGAGCGATGAACATGCGTTAATAACACATCAAACAATAACTAACTCTATGTCTGGGGCTGTGTCATCATTGTAGAATATAAGCGCAACACCTACTATGTGAAAAGCTTATAAACATAAAGTTAAACCAGATTTTGTTGGAGAAGGCTATATGAGAGGCTATTTATAAGAGAAGGCTATATGAGAAGCTATTTATAAGAGAAGGTTATATGGCTGTAAGTGTTTTTGTTTATCCCACTAGGGCAGTGGTCCCCAAACTTTTTCTTCTGAGGGCCAGCTCACTATGCCTGGCACTAAGAGAGGGCCAGACTCGGAGTATATCAGTAACCATATAGCTTAGTGCTGTGAACAACAACAATCTACCTTAGTTGAATATTCCATTACATTTAATCATAGGCTACTGCAATTTAATACCATTGTTAGCTGTGTTTATATTGCCATCATGTCATGTAAAATGTAGCTCAAATGAAATGAAATGAAATGAAATGAAATGAATACTAATAAAAAGACTTTAGCATTCCCAAAAGTATTAGCAGGGAGTCCCAAAAGTATATCTTATTTAAAATGAACTCTGAACTCTGTGTCTTTGCATACACAGCTCAAGTTGTGAACAAGCAATATCCTACAAATAATTTCTCAAAGTTCTCAAACTATGAGAGTTTTATGAAGTGCTGGCAAAAACATCTGGAATGAGAACTTTGTGAATTGTGAATTTGGATGAACATTTGACCGAGTGAATAAAAAATAGAAATAGTTATCCCAGGAAGTCCCAGAAATATGACTTGAATTATTAACAATGAATTGATAACCTTTTTCGAATACTTTGAGCACTGATGCAGTCACCATAGGCCTCTTACATTGTTTGCAGGTAGGCCTACATTTCATTCCGTTTTCGATGGTAAACGCGAAACAGCGCCAAGACAACCACCAGTGGACAAAAAGAGTATTACATGTGTACTGTTAAGACTCGCCATAGAGAATGAATGGGGGAAATTACGGATGTTATAGTTTGACGATGTCGTACTCCCCTGCGGGCCAGATGCTATATACCACGGACATGTTTTGGGGGGCTACCCAAAATGAGGTGGCGGGCCGTAGTTTGGGGACCACTGCACTAGGGTGTAAATGTGACGTGCCTGCCTGATCCAGCCAAATGAAAATAGATTAGTAATAAATTCATAACTATCTCTATAACTAACCGTGGCTTTGAAAGCACTGTAATCAATAACTGTGATACCTACTCTGTGAAGAGCTCACAAACAGATAGTTAAATCAGAACTACTTGAAGAAGGCCGGTATATGGCTTTACGTTTTAGGCTGTAAATGTGACGTGCCTGTCTTAAGTTAGAGCGCCAGCAGATTACCACCTTTGGACTTTGGCACTGCAGGCCTCTACCTGACAGGCTTTGGCTGTGGGTTCCTACCTGACAGGCTTTGGCCCGTGGTGGTTGCGGAGCGGCCTTCTTCTTCTTGGCCTCCGACGCCAGCGAGCTCCTCCGCTCCGCATTCTGGTTGTTGGTGATGCTCTGGGCGTACTGCCGCCTCAGGGCCACCAGCTCCTGCAGGTACTGCAGGCAGTCCTGGTTCTGTGAGTAGAGCCAGATCTGGTCCTGCTGGGTGTGGTAGTAGAACAGTGCCGTGGTGGTGCTGGTGGTGGACTCCAGGGTCACCGAGCTCTTGCTGCGTTTCAGTGTGGCGTCCGGCTCACGCTGCGTCCGGCTTGCTCTGCCGCCGCGGGCCTCTCCTACCACCAGCATGGACGTGCTGCGCACCAGCTTGACCGTGCAGGCGCTGTGGTAGTCGTCCTCGCGGCCGCGGTGGCCGTGATTGGGCCGGAACACGGCGTTTATCTTCCTGAACATGGCTTCCTCAGGCGCCGTCACATTCCACAGAAACGGTCGAATATGAGTAGAGGATCCACATGAGATACCAGACTGTAGCCAACTATACAAAGCCAGGCTTCAATCTACTACAAAGACAGGCTGTAACCAGCTACAGAGACAGATTGTAGCCAATTACAGCTACAGATCAAGACTGTAATCTACAAACCTACATAGCCTTCCATAGCTCATGGTGACAAGAAAATAGTTTCCACATGGCAAATGGGGAGCCTTGTCCACGGTCCTGAATCATCCTTTAGTCCAGCAAAGGGCAACAACGGATCCCTAAACCCTCCGTCTGTGTCTGACCGTTTCAGTGTGGACTGTCAGCGCTATGGCAACTGGAAATTCGAGCTGCCCGCTTCGGCGCGGTTGAGTCACGGGCTCTCAGGTGTCCGACTGCAGGCCGGCTCCAGCCGTCAGGACCCCGCCCGGAGGACAATTCTATTGTGACGCCGACCACGTCCCCTACTTAATAAATGATCAAGTAAAGCAAACAAATTCATTGAACCACTTGAAAAGTAATTTAACTTATTACATTACACATGAGTAACAAAGATGTTGAAATTAAAAACTATTACACTTTTCTGAGCTACTTTTCTATTACCTTTTTTTAGAAAGAACTGCTGTACTGTGAAACAATAAATTGTATGACAATTAATTACATGGCAAAAACTGGCGTACTACAGTACAAACAATACTGTAAAAGTATACAGCACATATAGTTCATATGATTCTGATGGCACATTGATTAACATGAATACTTTTGACATAAATAAGCATTTTGAGCAAGTTATGCGCTTTTTCAGGTAATCCACTATATGGTACGGTCGGTGTGCCCTAATTGTTTTGAGAAATACACCCAAGAGAAAAACTGCATGGTCCTGTCTAATAACCTGTCCTGTAACTGTGACTCCAACCAGATGAACAGAAATGAACTTTTCATCAAAGAAAGTACAGTTTGGGATTATTTCCAGCAAGCCTATTGGATGAATTGAAGGGAACCTGATGTAAGGCTTTTGTGATAGACTAGACTGGTTAATAAATAGGCTGCTATTGACCAGTCACAATGGCTATTATTAAATGTGCTGAATGATTAAGACTCAGTCACAATGGCTATTATTAAATGTGCTGAATAATTAAGACTCAGTCACAATGGCTATTATTAAATGTGCTGCATGATTAAGACTCAGTCACAATGGCTATTATTAAATGTGCTGAATAATTAAGACTCAGTCACAATGGCTATTATTAAATGTGCTGAATGATTAAGACTCAGTCACAATGGCTATTATTAAATGTGCTGAATGATTAAGACTCTGGCTTGCCTTTCCTGGACTGATTTCATTAGTGAGATTAGTTAGGCTGAGATAACACTGCCATGTACATGGCTTTCTGCAGCACTCTCTCACACACACGCATACACAGTACACACACACACACACACACACACACACACACACACTACATATACACAGACTGTTTATGCCGGCTTCTGGACAGAAACTTTTACAAGTGCCATAAAACTGTGGCACATTTGCATAAAAATAAAAATATCATACGGACTTTCCATGTTTGATTAAAACCACAGATGGGGAAACACTCACTCACTCACACACACACGCACACCTGTCTCTCACTTCTCCCCTCTGTTCTATATAAATACAAGGTTCTCCTTCAGTGGACCACAAGACTTTCCTTTCTCTCTCACACACACACTCACACAGATACTCACACACACACTCACACAGAGGCTCTCACACACACACACACACTTTTCAGATGTGCTGAAGACCTCTGTGCTGATCCAGTGAAGTAGTCACCCTCCTCTGGTGAGTCCTCCTTAACCTCTGAAAACCTCTAAACTGTTAATGTGCTGAAGATCTCATAGATAGATGAATGCATGGATGGATAGATAGATAGATAGCTAGCTAGCTAGATAGATATATAGATAGATAGATAGATACTTTATTTATCCCATGGGAAATGTGTTTGCATATATGTAAACATACACATAAACATTTGTGTGTGTACACACAATATGCGTGGGTCTTTTTAATCTCTTGGCATAGGCGTTTGTCATGTAATATTGTAATATGTGTGTGTGCGTGTTGCCGTTTGTTCATGTGTTTGTGTGTGTGCGCGCGTGTTGCCATGTGTTAATGTGTGTTGTGTGTGTTGCTGTTTGTTAATGTGTGTGCATGTGTGCGTGTGTATTGACATGTTTATGTCTGTGTGTGTGCGTGTGTATTGACATGTTTATGTGTGTGCGTGTGTATTGCCATGTTTATGTGTGTGCGTGTGTATTGACATGTTTATGTGTGTGCTTGTGTATTGACATGTTTATGTGTGTGCTTGTGTATTGACATGTTTATGTGTGTGTGTGTGCGTGTGTATTGACATGTTTATGTGTGTGCGTGTGTGTGTGTATTGACATGTTTATGTGTGTGCGTGTGTATTGCCATGTTTATGTGTGTGCGTGTGCGTGTGTATTGACATGTTTATGTGTGTGTGTGTGCGTGTGTATTGACATGTTTATGTGTGTGCGTGTGTGTGTGTATTGACATGTTTATGTGTGTGCGTGTGTATTGCCATGTTTATGTGTGTGCGTGTGCGTGTGTATTGACATGTTTATGTGTGTGCGTGTGTGCGTGTGTATTGACATGTTTATGTGTGTGCGTGTGTATTGACATGTTTATGTGTGTGCGTGTGTGCGTGTGTATTGACATGTTTATGTGTGTGCGTGTGTATTGACATGTTTATGTGTGCATGTGTGCGTGTGTATTGACATGTTTATGTGTGTGCGTGTGTATTGACATGTTTATGTGTGCATGTGTGCGTGTGTATTGACATGTTTATGTGTGTGCGTGTGCGTGTGTATTGACATGTTTATGTGTGTGCGTGTGCGTGTGTATTGACATGTTTATGTGTGTGCGTGTGTATTGACATGTTTATGTGTGTGCGTGTGTATTGCCATGTTTATGTGTGTGCGTGTGCGTGTGTATTGACATGTTTATGTGTGTGCGTGTGCGTGTGTATTGACATGTTTATGTGTGTGTGTGTGCGTGTGTATTGACATGTTTATGTGTGTGCATGTGTGCGTGTGTATTGACATGTTTATGTGTGTGCGTGTGTATTGACATGTTTATGTGTGTGCGTGTGTATTGACATGTTTATGTGTGTGCGTGTGCGTGTGTATTGACATGTTTATGTGTGTGCGTGTGTATTGACATGTTTATGTGTGTGCGTGTGCGTGTGTATTGACATGTTTATGTGTGTGCGTGTGTATTGACATGTTTATGTGTGTGCGTGTGCGTGTGTATTGCCATGTTTATGTGTGTGCGTGTGCGTGTGTATTGACATGTTTATGTGTGTGCGTGTGTATTGCCATGTTTATGTGTGTGCGTGTGCGTGTGTATTGACATGTTTATGTGTGTGCGTGTGTATTGCCATGTTTATGTGTGTGCATGTGTATTGACATGTTTATGTGTGTGCGTGTGCGTGTGTATTGACATGTTTATGTGTGTGCGTGTGAATTGCCATGTTTATGTGTGTGCGTGTGTGCGTGTGTATTGACATGTTTATGTGTGTGCGTGTGTATTGACATGTTTATGTGTGTGCGTGTGTATTGACATGTTTATGTGTGTGCGTGTGCGTGTGTATTGACATGTTTATGTGTGTGCGTGTGCGTGTGTATTGACATGTTTATGTGTGTGCATGTGTGCGTGTGTATTGACATGTTTATGTGTGTGCGTGTGTATTGACATGTTTATGTGTGTGCGTGTGTATTGACATGTTTATGTGTGTGCGTGTGCGTGTGTATTGACATGTTTATGTGTGTGCGTGTGCGTGTGTATTGACATGTTTATGTGTGTGCGTGTGCGTGTGTATTGACATGTTTATGTGTGTGCGTGTGTATTGCCATGTTTATGTGTGTGCGTGTGTTTACTGTATGTGTGTGTGTGTTTACGTGTGTGTGTTGCCATGTGTTGTGTGTGTGTGCCAGTAGTCAGCATGCTCTGTGAGAGCCGGCTGTGGACTGTGGCTTTCTGCCAGGACTGGGACCCCCCGTCCGACGCTTACAAAAACAGGCCTGAAACCACGGCAACCTCCTCAAGCATTCCCGCCCCCCTGCCACGCCTCCTCACGCACGTCCCCTCATCTCCACGGCAACCTGGCACCAGCCCCCGGCGGCCGCTGGACGGCTGGTCCGGGCGACTCGTCTCCCCTGGTGTGGACGTCCCCGGGTGGGTAGCCTCATCCCCGGGCCCCGCGGCGCCTGCCGAGCCCTTCCTGGTGCCCCCGTCCTGCCACAGCATCTGCCAGCACTACAGCGACCTCCACATCGCCGGCGACCAGGTGCTGCTGCTGGACACTGGGGTGGCAGCCGACGCAGGCGGTATGCATCTCTAACCTACTTATGGCTACTCTGCTTTGGCACTGTACTGCTTGGAGGTCCATCCTAAATGTGTAACTTGCTCTGGATAAATGTGTCAGTGTCAGTGGATACAAAAGTGTCAGCGTATATGGATAAATGTATCAGTGTATGCGGACAAAAGTGTCAGTGTGTGTGGATATAAAAGTGTCAGTGTATATGGATAAATGTATCAAGTGTCAGCGTATATGGATAAATGTATCAAGTGTCAGCGTATATGGATAAATGTATCAGTGTATGCGGACAAAAGTGTCAGTGTGTGTGGATATAAAAGTGTCAGTGTGTGTGGATATAAATGTGTCAGTGTATGCGGATATACAAGTGTCACTGTATGTGGATATACAAGTGTCAATGTATGTGGATAAAAGTGTAGGTGTTCTGCTGGCCAATAAATATTTATTGTTAGGCTAACTCTGAAGTGACGATACATGAGGCAACTTTTTGAGCTATGTTGCTGGGCAACCACATTATTAGTTCCACATGTTCTGATTAGTTGATTATGATAACTTGTCAACTGATGAATTCTCTAGAAACATGCTAGAACAGCGATACTCAGGGACACTGCCCAGCAACACTGCTCCAAAGGTTTCCCTGACCCCCATATATCATCAGCTTAGGGACTCATTTTGCGCTGGAGCTTAAGGCAGGGATCACATTAGCCAGCGGCAAGCGGAACGCAACGCTCAGACCATAATAAGTTCTATCTCATTCCTAAGAAACACAAACTGTTTGCCTAAACTGACAATTGAATACGCTCACGTTGCGCTTTGAAAGTTGAACCAAGTTGGGTTTGAAAGTTGAACCAACACTGAGCTTGTCCAGCGCTAGCGTTACACTGAGCTTGTCCAGCGCTAGCGTTAGCGTTACACTGAGCTTGTCCAGCGCTAGCGCTACACTGAGCTTGTCCAGCGCTAGCGCTAGCGTTACACTGAGCTTGTCCATCGCTAGCATTAGCGTTACACTGAGCTTGTCCAGCGCTAGCGTTACACTGAGTTTGTCCAGCGCTAGCGTTAGCGTTACACTGAGCTTGTCCAGCGCTAGCGCTACACTGAGCTCGTCTAGCGTTACACTGAGCTTGTCCAGCGCTAGCGTTAGCGTTACACTGAGCTTGTCCAGCGCTAGCATTAGCGTTACACTGAGCTTGTCTAGCGCTAGCGCTAGCGTTACACTGAGCTTGTCCAGCGCTAGCGTTAGCGTTACACTGAGCTTGTCCAGCGCTAGCGCTACACTGAGCTTGTCCAGCGCTAGCGCTAGCGTTACACTGAGCTTGTCCAGCGCTAGCATTAGCGTTACACTGAGCTTGTCCAGCGCTAGCGTTACACTGAGTTTGTCCAGCGCTAGCGTTAGCGTTACACTGAGCTTGTCCAGCGCTAGCGCTACACTGAGCTCGTCTAGCGTTACACTGAGCTTGTCCAGCGCTAGCGTTAGCGTTACACTGAGCTTGTCCAGCGCTAGCATTAGCGTTACACTGAGCTTGTCTAGCGCTAGCGCTAGCGTTACACTGAGCTTGTCCAGCGCTAGCGCTACACTGAGCTCGTCTAGCGTTACACTGAGCTTGTCCAGCGCTAGCGTTAGCGTTACACTGAGCTTGTCCAGCGCTAGCATTAGCGTTACACTGAGCTTGTCTAGCGCTAGCGCTAGCGTTACACTGAGCTTGTCCAGCGCTAGCATTAGCGTTACACTGAGCTTGTCTAGCGCTAGCGCTAGCGTTACACTGAGCTTGTCCAGCGTTAGCGTTACACTGAGCTTGTCCAGCGCTAGCGCTAGCGTTACACTGAGCTTGTCTAGCGCTAGCGTTAGCGTTATACTGAGCTTGTCCAGCGCTACACTGAGCTTGTCTAGTGCTAGCGTTACACTGAGCTTGTCCAGCGCTAGCGTTACGCTGAGCTTGTCCAGCGCTAGCGTTACGCTGAGCTTGTCCAGCGCTAGCGTTACACTGTGCTTGTCCAGCGCTAGCGTTACGCTGAGCTTGTCCAGCGCTAGCGTTACACTGAGCTTGTCCAGCGCTAGCGTTAGACTGAGCTTGTCCAGCGCTAGCGTTACGCTGAGCTTGTCCAGCGCTAGCGTTACGCTGAGCTTGTCCAGCGCTAGCGTTACGCTGAGCTTGTCCAGCGCTAGCGTTACACTGAGCTTGTCCAGTGCTAGCGCTACACTGAGCTTGTCCAGCGCTAGCGTTACACTGAGCTTGTCCAGCGCTAGCGTTACACTGAGCTTGTCCAGCGCTAGCGTTACGCTGAGCTTGTCCAGCGCTAGCGTTAGCGTTACACTGAGCTTGTCCAGCGCTAGCGCTACACTGAGCTTGTCCAGCGCTAGCGCTAGCGTTACACTGAGCTTGTCCAGCGCTAGCGTTAGCGTTAGACTGAGCTTGTCCAGCGCTAGCGTTAGCGTTACACTGAGCTTGTCCAGCGCTAGCGTTACGCTGAGCTTGTCCAGCGCTAGCGTTAGCGTTACACTGAGCTTGTCCAGCGCTAGCGTTACGCTGAGCTTGTCCAGCGCTAGCGTTACACTGAGCTTGTCCAGCGCCAGCGTTACGCTGAGCTTGTCCAGCGCTAGCGTTAGCGTTACACTGAGCTTGTCCAGCGCTAGCGTTACGCTGAGCTTGTCCAGCGCTAGCGTTACGCTGAGCTTGTCCAGCGCTAGCGTTACACTGAGCTTGTCCAGCGCTAGCGCTACACTGAGCTTGTCCAGCACTAGCGTTACACTGAGCTTGTCCAGCGCTAGCGTTACACTGAGCTTGTCCAGCGCTAGCGTTAGCGTTACACTGAGCTTGTCCAGCGCTAGCGTTACACTGAGCTTGTCCAGCGCTAGCGTTAGCGTTACACTGAGCTTGTCCAGCGCTAGCGTTACGCTGAGCTTGTCCAGCGCTAGCGTTAGCGTTACACTGAGCTTGTCCAGCGCTAGCGTTACGCTGAGCTTGTCCAGCGCTAGCGTTAGCGTTACACTGAGCTTGTCCAGCGCTAGCGTTACACTGAGCTTGTACAGCGCTAGCGTTACGCTGAGCTTGTCCAGCGCTAGCGTTAGCGTTACACTGAGCTTGTCCAGCGCTAGCGTTACGCTGAGCTTGTCCAGCGCTAGCGTTAGCGTTACACTGAGCTTGTCCAGCGCTAGCGTTACACTGAGCTTGTCCAGCGCTAGCGTTAGCGTTACACTGAGCTTGTCCAGCGCTAGCGTTACACTGAGCTTGTCCAGCGCTAGCGTTAGCGTTACGCTGAGCTTGTCCAGCGCTAGCGTTAGCGTTACACTGAGCTTGTCCAGCGCTAGCGTTACACTGAGCTTGTCCAGCGCTAGCGTTAGCGTTACACTGAGCTTGTCCAGCGCTAGCGTTACACTGAGCTTGTCCAGCGCTAGCGTTAGCGTTACGCTGAGCTTGTCCAGCGCTAGCGCTGCTGAACCCTAGAGAACAACCGCTTGCCGCTGGCAAATGTGATCCCCGCCTAAGTGTCTGTCCTCATTTGTAATCGCTGTGGATAAAAGTGTCAGCTAAATGAATAAATGTAAATGTACGCAGGCGATCTGCAGGCCAGACTCTGTAAGGACCCCGAACCTGAGCCGCTGCTGTCCTGCTGGGTCGAGCAGGAGGAGGGGGAGGAAGAGAACAAGGACGAGGACGGCGCCGCTCTGGGCGCCCGGGAGCGTCCGTCCCTGCTGGCGCCGGAGGGGCGTCCGCTGTCCAACTCGCAGCTGAACCGCTACCTGGAGCAGAAGCTGCTGGAACTGTACCGGCAGCACCTGGCCCAAGGGCCCGGCCCGGCACCACCACAGCAGCAGGACCGTCTGGGCCCGCGGCCCGTGCTGGCCTCCGAGCTGCTGCAGAGCAGCCTGGACCAGATCACGCTGCAGCTGCAACGGCGCGACCACAACCTGGAGGCCGCGCGCGCCAAGGACCTAGTCATGAGCTGCCTGCTGAGGGTGGCCAGCAGCCTGCAGTCCAGCGAGATCAGCACCCCGCTGCTGCAGATGTCCAGTAACGCCGGGGAGAGAGAGAGCAGAACCCCAATACTGCAGAACCCCACTAACATTGGAGAGAGCAGAACCCCAATACTGCAGAACCCCACTAACATTGGAGAGGAGAGAGCAGAACCCCAATACTGCAGAACCCCACTAACATTGGAGAGAGCAGAACTAGGGATGCACGAGATATCGGCGGCCGATATATTATTGGCCGATAAGTGAAAAAATGAAAATATTATTATTGGTCCGATAACAGAATTCTGGCCGATAATTTGCGCCGATATTTTTTAAAGTCCTAATTTAGGCCTACTACGTAAAGTCCGTCTGGCTACACTGAGCTACTTGAGCTTGGTTGGCTATACTTTTTCCTCAATATAATGTCAGCTTATTCCCAACTGAGCCGTTTATGAGTGTTTAGTCCTAAATGAAAACGATTCATACTCTCTAGCCACTCACTCGCAATTCACTGACGTCAGGTTCACTTAAAGGAGCCACACATACTGTAGGGCTAGGCTACTGTTATGTTGACTGCTGTACTATTGAGGACTATTATGAGTTCTGTCCATCATTTGGTGGTAGGTAAAATTACTGCAATAAAATTATGCTTATTAAATGCTTTCCCCAAATCACTTTTCATAATTTTTTTCCAAGAGTAATATTATCGGTTATCGTATCGGTATCGGCCACAACAAACCAATAAATATCGGTTATCGTTATCGGCCCTAAAATTCCATATCAGTGCATCTCTAAGCAGAACCCCACTAACATTGGAAAGAGCAGAACCCCAATACTGCAGAACCCCACTAACATTGGAGAGAGAGAGGGAGAGAGCAGAACCCCAATACTGCAGAACCCCACTAACATTGGAGAGAGAGAGGGAGAGAGCAGAACCCCAATACTGCAGAACCCCACTAACATTGGAGAGAGCAGAACCCCAATAACATTGGAGAGAGCAGAACCCCAATACTGCAGAACCCCACTAACATTGGAGAGAGCAGAACCCCAATACTGCAGAACCCCACTAATGCATTAGAGTGTGGTTGATGCGCAGGATGAATGCCTGGAGAATGGAGCAATGTGGTCAGACACACAGTGACAGGACCACTCCACTGATGCAGTATGGACACCACAGTGACAGGACCATTCCACTGATACAGTGTGTGGACAACATGTCCAGTAGCTTACAGATGACAGCACTGTGTACAAGCACTGTCATCTAGGTGAATAAATTAATGAACGCTAACTAATGTTAAATCTTTACATGCCATCATGTGTGCATGTATGAATGTGTATATACGCAAGTATGTATAGATCATGCTAGTAGCTTATATGTAAAACATGACGAAAGTTACCTCTGTGGGAAGAATTTTGATCATTTAAAAAAAATAGATTAAATAAAATCAGTCATGTTATAACTTGAAGGAAGTTTATTTGTTCTCTGTTTGAGACCGAGACACTGTCAGTAGCTCTAACTGAGCTGATTCACGCTTACTGAGGACTGAACATGGTAATGAAGCAACTGAGAATGTATGAAATAAGAACGCAAAGCCTGCACATCAGAGCCATAGACTCATAGGAGCTCTTGGCATCATGGAACAGGTTGCTCTAGCTAAGCTGCTCTACTCTCACTGAGGCCTGCATTGGTAAGATAACCAGAGGAGAGATATTACAGAGAGACTGAAAGTACGGAAACACTCTCTTAGTGAACATGTGTGTGAGAGTGTACAGGTGTGTGTTATTATCAGGGTCAGAGAATGCCACCGTTCCTCGGTCACAGTCCAGCTGCACTCTGATCCTCTGTGGCGTCTGCTCCATATCACGGTGAGGGTGATCCTGTGTGGGAGAATAGGCTGCGTATTCTGTACCAAACCGACATTCCACAGAACAGTGTCCAATCTTAGAGGGTGAGCCTCCCTTCCTCTCCAGGGGCTCTTCCATCACTCCTACAGTCCAGTCCATGACATCCCTGACATCCACATCCCAGCAGTGAGTCCCAGAGTCAAAGCCCTCTGATGCCAGGACATTAGGATAGAAATCAAATCTCTCTGGGTTATCAGGAAGCTGCTGTTTCCCCTCACCCCATATCACACTGGTCAGATCCTCAGACAGGATGAGTTCTGGTTGTGCAGTGTTGGGATCCAGAGTCACAGGAGCTGCAGAGAGAACAAATTGACTGATTGAGTTTATTTTATGATTTTCAAAAGCCCATAGGACTCAGCAGCACAGAGAATAAATACATGAAAAAATCACCAAGGATTATTTCCATTGTGGCCCTGGACCACAGGAGTCTTGATAAAAAAGAAAAAAAGCAACAACAGGACAAAAACAGCAAAGACAGTACAAATCACCTATAAACCGCAGACAGCAGTACCCATGCTAACCAGGCTAAGGCAGCAGTACCCATGCTAACCAGGTACCCATGCTAACCAGGCTAAGGCAGCATTACCATGCTAACCATGCTAACCAGGCTAAGGCAGCAGTACCCATGCTAACCAGGTACCCATGCTAACCAGGCTAAGACAGCAGTACCCATGCTAACCAGGCTAAGACAGCAGTACCCATGCTAACCAGGCTAAGGCAGCAGTACCCATGCTAACCATGCTAACCAGGCTAAGGCAGCAGTACCCATGCTAACCAGGCTAAGGCAGCAGTACCCATGCTAACCAGGCTAAGGCAGCAGGGTAGACATGTTGTGACGAGTACATGGTGTCCTCATCAGCTTGGCCTGCTCATCTGCACCTCTAATTGATTCATTGTTACGTATTACGTACATATTAATTGTTACGTACATATTGTTACGACCACCTGTGCACTCCTCAGGCCATCCCATGTCAGTTCACGGGCAGGGTTGGATTGGGACAGGTTCATTAAGTGCACCGGGTGTCACCAGGTGCAGCTCTTTAAGAGGCTGTCCTCTCTTTCCCATTAGGCACTTTTCTTCTTTCATGCAAGCACCTGTTTTGATTTTCTTGCACTTTGCACTCTCCCTTATTACATATCTCTCTATGTCTCTGTTTTCTTGGTCTACTCATTTAGTCTGTCTGACCTACTGATGCCTACATTGCATCCACACTCTCACCCCACCACACCCAGTAATTTCCCCCTAAACGTTTTCTATGTGGTTACACTGTTTTACTTTAATTCAATAAAGTATTATTTGCTTTGAACCTTGTTGTCTGTGTCCCTCTTTATGTGCGGGTTTGGGAACGAGTTGGCCGTTACATTATGCACAACTGTCTTGAAAAGCACAATTAGAAGATTAACTAGAAATGCACTGGTAATTCCAAGGAACATGCTAACTATGCTAACCATGCTACTAAGCTAACTTAGCTAATGTTTTCTAGCAGTTTTGCTAAAATTTTTAACAATGCTAACATGCTAACCATGTTAACTATGCTACAGTGGGTAGGAGTCATAGTTGATGACAAGTGTTGACATAGTTGATGACAAGTTAAAAGTTGTTGATAGACAGCTAGTTTAATAGATAGATAGTTTAAAAGTAGACCGTTTAAAAATTGAATGTAAAAAGTTCAGTAGTTTAATGGGTTAAATTGTTTAACAGTGGATTATTGTAGTGAGGACTTATTTTGAAACAGTTTTGGGCAGAGGAAACAGTTGAATAGGATGTGTATGGGGATTTTTTAAAAGTTTTTCTTTAATAGTTTAAAAAGTATAAAAGTTTCAAAGTTGAAAAGACATAGCAGCTTGGTCCATTTGAAGACCTACGTTACAATGTTTGAACAAAGTTTCTAAGTTAAAGTTAAGTTCAAGAGAATTTGCGTACGGAAAAAGTGGTAAGCGGAATAATAATAAGAAGTTGAAGTTGCCTAGGAAGAACAGTACAGTGCATTTTCATGCACTGTAATTATTAAATGGTACATTGTAAAAGGCTGTTCACATCAAGAACGATAACTATAACAACTAGACTGCATTTCCGGCGGGAACTGCGAAAGTGTGCTTGCCCTGGTCCGGTCAGCAACGTGAGCAGACAGTGGCATATGGTATGCTGAACCTGGCTTGATCCAGGCATTGTAACAGTGCCTTTCAGTGTTGGAGCAGTGGCAATATCTCAAAAGCTCTAGGAGAGGGCTATTCAACTATTGACATGCGGGGTGAATGCGGTTCGTTGGATTTTACCTGTGGCCTGCCTTCGAATTTAGCTTCTATGACTAAGATCAAATCAATAAAATAGAACGACAGCAGTGATTGGCTGCAAAAATAAATAATGTCACGTGTCTTGTGCCTCTCAAACTGGGCTATCAGGTAACCTACAGAAGAATTGAAATTATGAAATATGACCAAGGCATTAAAATGCTGCTTGTTTGTCAGAATACTTTTTCACAGATTTATTTTTAAAAAATATGAGCGATGAGTGTGAATGTTATATATTCCATCCCCTAATTTTTGTTTTACTGGTTTATTTGACAAATAATCTATATGGATTTGCTCTATAAAGACCTTATGTCTGTTTGGGATTATTTTGAGAGCCTGGGGTTGTTTAGAGAGCATCTGTATCTCAGATGTATCTCAGAATAAAGGAATACTTCATATTACTCTAAACCACCTTCTGTAAATCAACTGTATACTACTGTCTACATTGCACTATATTTCTTGTCTCTGTGTATTTCATCCCCTTTCTATACTTTGCATCACATTACATGTATACATGCATTACAGCTAAGATCTTTGGTTGCTATGAAGGCCAGTCGTTCTAAACGGATGGTTGCTATGGCCAAAGGCCAGTTCTATCTCTGCCGTTGTCAAGCGGGCATATCCTAGAATTCTGATTAAGTTATTTTATTTGAAACATCTCTATTTTACTTAGCCTACTTCCATACAGTGAGTCCCATTAAGAAGTGGCCACTTCATTCACGCTTACCGTGATTCACGCAGCAACATTATTAAATTAAGCGGTCACCATATGCCTACGTTTGCAAAGAGGAGAACATTTTAATTTGATTCACAATGAAACGTTACATTTAATGTACATGTTGACAATGAGTAGGCTAGTTTTGGTTGTTGTTGGTGGTGTTACTGCATCCCTTAGTTATGCCTACAATGCAAAATTGTTCCCTCGCGATTGGAAGCTCCTGTAGACGCATTTTAAAACATTGCGACGTGAAATGCCACCACAAAAAACTTATTGTGAATCGGTCTGAGTGAGTTAGGAGTCCTTGCGACTTCTTTTATGCGGTCACAGACTCAGGTGCTACTTTTAGGGCTAAAATTCTTCCTGAATTACTCTTAGAAAAAAAAAATAGGAGTCCTAAAGTTACGAGTGACGAAGTTACGAGTACAAGCATCTCATATCAAATGACCATGGCATTCCGCTAAGCAACATAAATCCCATACAGCAACATCTCCTCCCTATGACATACAGTAGCTAGCTAGCTTCTAGCCACACAAGAAATGAATGATGTTAAATCTCCGCTTAGTATTCTAATAACAGAAGGGGCACATTTATGTTGACCACTACAACATGACTCATTATGTCTGTAACTCTATAAAACACTTACTTTCATAAAGGACACACACCATCCAGCACATTCACATGGAAACCGATATTTTAGGTACTTGGCCACGAACTTTTTAGCTTAGTCCCGAGTTCATATACAAAATTTGGTATCGATATGTGACAGTGTTCCTGAGATATGGACAACTTCCTGTTTCGGAGCTTCGCCGCCGATTTTGTTTGGCTGTGACGGGCAAACGCTTCTGAAAATCAAAAATCCTTTCTGTAACTTTTGTGAGGATTGGTCCAAGGATCATGTACGTCAAGTTTCGTGAAGTTCGGACCAAATTTGTGACCTGTGAAACTTTAGTTTCGCTTTCTATTGAATCCAATATGCCGGAAGAATGACAAGGGTCAGTGACATCATTTTCAATTTCCGATAAACTATAACGATAACGACATTAAGAACGATATCGCTGGGGATCACTTTCAGATGGATTAAAACGATAAAAAGCTGACAGCCAATCAGAATCCATCAAATTTTAGCCATCACATTCAACAGAAACAGACTTCTTATCATTGGTCAGTGTGGACGCTTTTATCGTTATCGTTTATGGTTATAGTTATCCCCATAGTTATCGTGTCTAGTGTGAACGGCCCTTAAAGGTGCTCTAAGCGATGCCACGCTTTTTTTTAGGCTAAAACATGTTACCGTAAAACTTCAAATAATCGCCGAGTCCCTAAGAGACGCCTGTCTCTTTTAAACGCCTGGCGTGGCTACAGGTTTGGGTAAAGGCCGGTCTCCAGTAGAGGCCTGGTCTGTTTTTTAGTTTCGGGTTGTATTTAATCTTCTAAAACCCGTCAGATCGTCTGTTTAAAGATTCGCAATGACACGAAACCGTTATAGATAGTGCTGCCGCGATTAGTCGACTTAGTCGACCTAATCGACCATGAAAATTAGTCGACGGCAAATTTTTTAGTCGAAGAGTCGTTTTACTATTGACCGCCTATTTATTTTGGTCTCAAACGGCTCACTGTAATGTTATATTCATTAACTCTATGTTATTAACTCTTGAAACGTACAATGACTGTCTTTGGATGTCAAACAGGCTAAGACTTTGGCAGTCATGTTTTAAACCCTGCACTGCACTCAAACTGTACGCCAGCAGCAAAGCTGCGTGCCTGCCTGCTTTCAGCCCAATTCATTATTAGGCAGAGCTAAGTGGGGGGAGCTAAGCTAGTAGGTTACGCTAGTCCAGACTCTGACTAATATAGTATTGTGGAAATTGAAATAAATAAAGTGAAGAGTGTCTCACGTTGACAACGCAATGGCGTGTCATTACTGTAATTCATTCATACCAAAAAACGTTACAACGAACATGCCGCCGCCCGTGATATTAACAATCAAGGTGCGCGTCATTTCCCATGGTCAATAAGTCACAAGGCATATTTTTTTAGAGTTCAAGCCAACTGATAAAGTGAGGTAACCTATGTGGTAAGACACGCAAAGTGCCTGTAGCCTACTTGCTTTGAACATGCTGATGCAAAGTCCTCAACTCCTGTCGCCTTTCAAAGTCCAGCGTTTCTCAAACTATGGGCCGCGCGGACCAGCACCGGCCGTAACGTGGACACTGCTGGTCCAGAGCCGCGGAGTGAAATTATTCCCGGGGCTTCATCTGATAATTTGCTGCGCAATTGATCAAGGAACCGCGGACCGACAGAAAAAGAAAACAAACGTTTCTGCAATCAGTAGGAAATAATTGCTAATTTGCTGTCATCAAACATAGAGGCATACAATTAAATGGTGGTGAGCGTTCATTCAATGCGCGAGAGAAACTGAAACCACTTGATAACGTTGGTAGCAAAGCTCCAATTCAACCTATTGGAAGGCTATTATGAAACTACATTTAATAGAACAATGTGGATTTATGCAACTTCCATAAAAACAGAGCACATACTATAATACACTATCTAGAGTATTGTAAAGTCAAATTTGAATAACGTGGCCAAAAGCTTAAGGCATAACTAGAAAAGCATTTCCTGAAGGAAATACAGTGCATGAAAATGCAAAAAATATGATGTAAAATATCATACAGAGTAAAAACAAACTATATTGGTTGCTTGGTAGATAAGGTTTAATATAGTTGGAATGATTGAACGGTTAAATAGGTGGATAATTTAAATAGTTAAATTATTAAGGTAGATAATTGACGATAACTGACAGTTGGAATGGCTCTAATGTTTGCTAGCAGTTATGCTAACTATGTTATCAAAGATAATAATGTTAACCAAGTTACTTAACTTAGTTAACTTAGCTAATGTTTTCATTTTTAGTAGTTAAGCATGAGACTTAGCTAACCTAGCTAATCATTTTTAGTAGGTATGCTAACTAGCATGCCAACATGTTAAGTATGCTAACCATGTGACTTAGCTAACTTAGCATACCTACTAAAATGATTAGCTAACTATTCTAACTAGCATGCTAGCATGCTAACTATGTTAACCATGTTACTTAGCTAACTTAGCTAATAATTTTTAGCTGTTTTGCTAAAAATGCTAACTAGCATGCTAACATGCTAGCATGCTAACTATGCTAACCATGTTACTTAGCTAACTTAGCTAATCATTTTTAGTAGTTTTGCTAAAAATGCTAACTAGCATGCTACTTAGCTAATCATTTTTAACAGTTTTGCTAAAAATGCTAACTAACATGCTAATATGCTAGCATGCTAACTATGCTAACCATGTTACTTAGCTAACTTAGCTAATCATTTTTAGCATTTTTGCTAAAAATGCTAACTAGCATGCTAACTATGCTAACCATGTTACTTAGCTAACTTAGCTAATAATTTTTAGCAGTTTTGCTAAAAATGCTAACTAGCATGCTAACATGCTAACTATGCTAACCATGTTACTTAGCTAACTAGCTACAGTGGGTAGGAGTCATAGTTGATGACAAGTAACAGTTACAATGGCTGAACAGTTAAAAAGTTCAGTAGTTTAAAGGGTTAAATTGTTTAATAGTGAAATATTGTAGTGAGGACTTTTATTTTGAAACAGTTTTTGGCAGAGGAAGCAGTTGAACAGGATGTGTAGTCTTAATAGGGCCAGTTTGTATGCTTAAAGCCTGAGAATGGCAGTTGAGATCCAGGTGGCCCGAACATAGACTGTATATATAGAACTGGACAGTGTGCCGTCTGTTAAGAGTGATGCGAGCGCTAGTCCAGAGCCCCCTGGTGGCTGGTTGCAGTACAATGTGTAACTCCGCCCATCCCCATGTATTTCAATGGCCAAGTAGCCAACTTTCCGTGTCACTTTTCTCACCTAAAACAATTTTTGTATCTACAACTTTTTATTCGAAAAAATAGTTTTCAAGATGCTTCAATACATACAATTTTTCTTTTCTCGCTGAATTTTTTTTTTTTTATGTTATATTAACAAATCTAAAAAGGGCGTGGTTACACCTTTGATTGACAGTGGGACTGCGGCTGCAGCCGTTTGCAGCCGCCTCTTCTGTTCATTCCGTGGAGTCTAGGCTCGGCTGTAGTGGTGTTCGTTCGTCAGGCAACTTATTATTTGTTTTATTTGCTGTTATTACAATAACTTTATATATTGTCAGTCATGTCGTGTTGTGCTGTTGACTGTACTAACAGGCATTCTCAGGGAGGCTCTGTGCAGTTTTTTCGGTAAGTGAATATTAACTTAATATTAGCTTGCGATACATAGCATATAATGTTACTAGTACATTACGTTGTCGATAGCTAGCCTTTAGTTAGACTAACAAGTTAACTTAATTTTACAGACATGTATGTTAGCTTTTCGTACATACCTAAATTGATTATGGCCATATACAAAATACATTGAGATGTTTAATGAGAAAACAAAGTTAAGTTAATGTTAGGTTGATTTTTAATGACAGCTGTCAAACTGTCACAGCTGGTTTTGCGCTGAGGGCGTTTGACTCCTCAGTGAAACACATAAGTTAACTTAACACACAACGTTATTATTAGTAACATTAGGTAGAAGGATGGTTATTATTGTTATTATTATTAATGTATCTGATGTTTTATTGTGCCGGGAATAGTGGTGCAGTTATCTGACGTTAGGTTACCTGTTGCGTTAAATTAGTTAGCAGCTAGCTGCTAGCTGCTACCAGGTTAATTTACCTCAGTATTCAGCGGTAGAAGTTAGAGCTACCATGTATTCTAACGTTATTCGTAGTCAAATCAGTGTCAGCCTATTGCCGATTTATTTTATGAAACGATGTTGTGATAGTAGAATAAGCCGTGTACGTAAAGTATTTCAGACTTTAACATCAACAGTTCTTGGTGAGATTTAATGTTAACACGTAATGTTAATGTTAACGTTATGACAGCTGTGACAGACAGCTGTTTTCGCGATGAAGGCGGTCTAACTTAGCTAAAGTTATGCTACAGAGTTAATATGCCTCAGCATTCAGCGACGGTAGCTACGTTTATTGGAGGTAGCTTAGTCAAATGAATGTCATACAACGAGTGATTGAATGAATGTGGATTTTGGCGATGTTAGGCAACACCGATTAACCAGCAGCCTCGCCTGACATTAAAACACGACACTAAGTTACAGCCCCTCAATAACAAAACCGGCCATCAGCTGCCAGGAGGCATAAGTTAGACGAGTTTTAATGATTTTGGCCTTTGGCAGTGGTGTAGTCTACGTGATACGCAGGAGTACTCAGTATACCCACTTCAAAAGCATCACCATCTCAGTATACCCACTTAAAATAGGCAACTATGGGTATTAACATTTGGGGTTGATCACATCCACAGCTAACTAGAATACATCACAGTACACACTACAGCTAATTAGACTACACCACAGCCCTTTTTGCACTTATATGGAATGGCAGGCATTAGTAATATGGTTGTAATAAGTGACACCCACTTAACACCCACTTGCTTTTTTTTGCTGCTTTTTTACATAGCTTTCCTTTAGGTGTGCTGCATGCAGACAGACTGAGACGATGGCTGGTGAACATGAGACGACAAGACTGGAATCCAACTAAGTCATCTCGTCTCTGTAGTCTTCACTTTGAAGACCATGCATTCACCATTGATGCCCATGTAAGCCAAGAATTACCCTGGCCAACATTATGTGGTGATTTCCAACTCAACACATTTCATGAATAAACAATTCATTATTTTTTTCTTACAAGGGGAATCGTCGTCTGACTAGCACTGCAGTACCAACTGTGTTCCCCCTTCCTGACCACCTGGTGAAAAGACCTGCCAGCAGAAAGGTAAGTAGTAATGAAGAGGTAAGTGGTTCTTGTGTTTTGCTTTCCTCATCAAGTGCTGCAAATGAGAAGGAATGTGGTGGGGAGGATAGTGGAATGGTGACAAATACATCACATCAAAATGTGCCTTGTGTCAGTAGTGAGCACAGCTACAGTTTTGAGTCACCTAAGACATTAAAAAGAAAGAATGACAGCATGGTGGCGATTTTGGAGAAATACACAAAGAGGATGAGAATGGAGCAGCAAAAGACCAGGCGTCTTAAGAAAAGAGTTGCCTCTCTTAAAGAGGTGACAAGGGAGCTTAGAAAGAAGCAACTGATATCAGATCACTGCGCCGGTGTCCTTGACACGATTGATGAAGTACCTAAGCATATCATGCAAATGATAAGGGAGGGTAAAAAAACTGCTAAATATTCTGAAGAATTGAAGCAGTTTGCCACAACACTGCATTTTTACTCCCGAAAGGCATATGATTATGTGCGTACGCATTTTAAGAACGCTCTACCACATAGTCAAACAATTCGCTCGTGGTACAGTAGCATTTCAGCTGATCCAGGTTTCACTGTTGCCTCTTTCACCGCCCTGAAGTTACATGTTGAAGCAAATCGAGCACAAGGGAAAGACACTGTGTGCGCTTTAACATTGGATGAGATGCACCTGCGTAAGATGACCGAATATGCTGGGGATCAACTCTATGGCTATGTTGATATGGGCTGTGGAGAAGTGGACAACAACATGGCGAAGGAGGTCTTGGTCGTCATGGTTGTTGCCATCAACGAGTCATGGAAGATTCCAATCGCATACTTCCTCCTCGTCGGTATGGATTGCACAGAGAAGGCAAATCTTGTGAGAGAAAGTCTTAGTAGGCTTCATGCAGTTGGTGTTAAAGTCGTGTCGATGACTTTTGATGGCTTAAAAACCAACATAGCCATGGCAAGAGCACTTGGTGCTGAACTGCACATTGACCGCATGAAGCCCTACTTCATGCATCCAGAGGACCCCAATCAGAAGGTGCACATACTTCTGGATGCGTGTCACATGCTGAAGCTCCTTCGCAATGCTTTTTCAACAGCACAAGTGCTTTATACTGAGGATGGGAAAAAGATCAAGTATGCATACATCGAGGCATTGAACGCACTTCAGGAGAAAGAAGGTTTGAGGCTTGGCAATAAGCTGAAAATGGCGCATATCCAATGGAGGAAACAGAAGATGAAAGTTAATCTGGCAGCACAGCTCTTCAGTAGCAGTGTTGCAGATGCTATCGACTTCTGCGACAAGGGGTTAAAGTTGAAGGACTTCTCAGGCTGTGATGCAACTGTGCATTTTTTGCGCACTGTAGATGCTGCCTTCGATGTGCTCAACAGTCGCAATCCCATTGGAAAAGGCTTCAAAGCTCCCTTAAAGCCAGCCACAAAAGATCGCGCTGAGGCCATCTTGCAGCGGGCAGAAGTCATGCTCCGTGGGTTGAAGGTTTATCAATATGATAAGCTTGTGCCACTTCATCAGACCAAAAAGAACACAACCATCTTGGGCTTTATTGGTACTGGAAGAAGTGTGCTTAACATCTACCATGACCTGGTTGAAGTGAACAATGCATCGTGCAGGTACCTTCTCACCTATAAACTAAGTCAGGATCACTTGGAGCTATTCTTTTCTGCCGTCCGTTCTCGTGGTGGGTACAACAACAACCCCAACGCTAGACAGTTCAGAGCAGCGTACAAGCAGCTGCTTGTGCGGCACCAGGTGAAAGCAGGCACTGGTAACTGCCTCCTCAGAGACAACACCGAAGTTCTCGATTCAACACCAGCAACAGTCAACATTGCAAGAAGAGCTGACGTGGAGTTAGTGGAGGTGAATTTCTCTGACGATGACATTCCTGACCTCCCTGATGTAGACAGCCTCTCTGAATTCAAAGAGGCTGCTATAAACTACATTGCAGGTTTCATAGTGAAGAAGATGAAGGAGAAAATCACCTGCCTGCATTGCACAAATGCATTAACATCTGATGGTACCGCACACCCTTTCATTGTTTTGAAGAGTCGAGGTGGTCTCCAAAAACCTTCAACAGCCATGGTTTCAATCTGCTCAACCACGGAGAGAATTATCCAAAGGAACATCAGAATGAATGGTGGTAAGCTTCCTCGTGGACGTGGGATAACAGCACGTGTTGTCGTTCAAGTTCTTGCGGATACTGCTGGAAAAGACCTTTTTCCTCATCTCCACGATCACATGTTTGACACATGTGTTGAAGCTAACCATGTTCATGTTCTGGTGAAAATGACATCCACATGGTACTGCAAAGTTCGATTTAATCATTTTGCAAGAAGAGAGACTGAGAAGGCCAAAAATAGGAAGATCGTGCGTAGGCAACTTACTAAGTTGATCCATTTCTATGGAGAGTAGTGAGAGGATGTCTGTCTGTCATGTCTTGTGCATTTATATGTGTATATTTATGTGTGTTTCATATGTGTGTTCATATGCATGTCTGTACATATGTGTTTGTATATGATGTATTTACATATTTTGTGTGTGTGTGTGTGTGTGTCATTTATGAATGTTGTGCCTCTCATTACCCTATGCATCCTGCGGTGTCTCTTCCCATGATGCCACTGCGTTTGGCTACATTTGGCATTTGCTTAGAGCCTGCATTACGGGGCATGAGCAAAAGCTGAAGTCTGTTCGCCTCTGATCTTATGATGCCGCTGCATTTTGCGTTTGCTTAGAGCCTGCATTACGGGGCATGAGCAAAGGTGAAGTCCGCTCGACTCCATGATACAGCTTAATTTGATGTTTGCTTAGAGCCTGCATTACGGGGCATGAGCAATATCTAAACAAGGCTGTTCAAATCCCCTTCCATGATGCCACTGGGTTTGGCGATTGCTTAGAGCCTGCATTACGGGGCATGAGCAATAACTAAAACCTGGATATTCTTTCTTTTTTATGTTTGACAGCACTTCTCCAGTATGTTCAGTGTTCACTGAGTTTGGTTAAATTAATTAGTTTGGTTCAACATATTTCAGTTCAGTTTCAGTTAAGAATCAGTTCTTTTGAAGTTCATAAGTGTTATGTTGCCTAAATAAATAAATATTACACCAAAAAGCCACTGCAGCCGTTGACTTAATTTGCAATATGCAGTTATGTGACTATGTTACTATGATATATGTGTGTATATCTATGTCTTTTAAATATTTGCACGTTTGTGTACAGTAGTGTCCTTGTACGTCTTGTCCAGTTTCCCTGCACTTTTGCCTGCACTTTGAATGTTCCTTCCCTGTATGTGATTGTCTTATACATGTATATGAGTGTGCATGCCTGTGTTTTTTGTATGTATTGGTGTTGTGCGTGTCTTGATTGAGTGCTACTAACTTCTTGCGTTTTAAATCCTCTGCTTTTTTTAAGTTATGTCAGAGGTTTATGTGTTGCACTCAACACATAACTTTTTTTTTAAACTTGATACTAACCACCCCTCTCATGGTCTGTACCTTGACGTGGTGAGAGGGCATTCCACAAAATCAGACCAAATCTTATAATTGTAGATCGGAAAAAAAAAACATCTAGGATGCTAGGATGTAAGCTCCTTTTCGTGACGAATGCGCAGATGCTGTTACATTGGTAATATCAGAGCCCGTCTACGGCCCATGTCTATTAGACATTCTCTGGTAATATCTGGGGGTGTCCCATGATCCCATGCGAGTTGTATATTTCAGCGATTTCCAGATATCTGTCTTTTCCACTGTTTGTTTTCTGGAGGTAAGTGGTCGATGTTGAATAGGCTAGTCTGAGGCAATCTAATATCAATAAAAAAAATAACGAAGTGGTCTATGTCATGTGCCTGGATCTGCATTATACCACTGGTTGCGTCTGGGTTTTCTCTACACCAACGCTGTAGTTTAGTTTATTTTAATTTTAAGTAAATGTCTGGTCGAAATTCATGTGCAGTTCATGATACGATGCAATGTTAACGTTAATTGGCGGGAAACTGCTTGAGGAGAGTTTGCTTTAACATTAGCCGATAGACGCTGTCATGAATATGACATCGGGTAAATTACTGTTAACGTGTGCATGTTATTTCTGACGTGTGTGGATTCATTGGGACACTTTATATGTTACAACAACCCATTTTAATTAAAATAATGGCATTACTATTAGTGTATGAACGTCGCTTGGTTAACATCACAGCATACCCATGCCGTTAGCTTACATGTACATGTTTGAAGTTGCTAATGTATCTTTAGCCTTAATCGGCATGTAATAACGGGGGTGATCTTGCCTATAGTTTGATAGCTTCTGGTTAATAAATAAAAATATAGAAATCGCTATTTGAATGTAATGTGTTTTTCTTGTTTCACTTAGATACAGCTGAACCATGGCGCAGCCTGCAAAACCAACAGGTAAGTGTAGGACTCAGAACTATGGATGCATGCATAAAAACCTGTTTTGGACTAAAACTTGTAGTAGCACTGCAAAAAAGGATATCTTACCAAGTGTTATAATTTTATATTAAGATAAAAAAAATCTATTTAGTATTGTTTATAGTATAAATATACTTACTTTCAGCTTTCTTGTACGATTATTTGACATAAAGTAAGTCAAAATGTTCCTAAATTAAGACACAAAAACAAGCACATTTATCTGCCAGTGAAGTAAGTAAATTCACCGTAAATTCTTAAATCTTCAATCTTATCTTAAATTAAGGTACATTTACATACTCCACTGGCAGATAAATTTACTTGATTTTATGTCTTAATTTAAGAAGATTTTTGAATTATTTTATGTCAAATAATCTTACAAGAGAGCTCAAAGTAAGTATCTTTTTTACTAAAAACAACACTAACTAGATTTTTTATCTTAATATAAAGCAAATAATTGTTTTGCAGTGAATGCTTGCATCGATGCCTACATAAAATGCAATTTCTCCCCCTTCAGTGTGGATCGTGGGGAGCAGTTACATCCGCAGGGCCAAGCAGAGGGCAAAAGTAAGTGTTGGAAAGAATCTAGGTCTCCAGGCACGTATTGAATGGTTTGGGGTGGGTGGCCTACGGTGGGGTTCCTTTATAAGTCTTTCGACCTCACTGTTGCGCTCCAGGCCTGCCCCCAATGTTTTAGTTGTTCATGTTGGAGGTAATGACTTAGGTCTGTTAAAAGGTGTTGAATTGGTCAGACAGATGAAAGAATGGATAACAAAGATGCATGAGATGTACCCCACTGTAAAGTTAGTGTTCTCATGCATCACCCAGAGACGTGTATGGAGGTATGGGTCACCCTCCAAAGTTAATCATGCACGTGTCTGGGTTAACAATGTCATGTCCACATTTGTGGGGACTGTGGGGGGGTTAGAGATTGGGCACCCCGAAATTAAACATGATTGGCCTGGGATGTTTATAGCAGATGGGGTCCACTTAACGGACTCCGGACATGACATTTTCATTGCAAACCTCCAGGGGGGCATTAAGAGGGCACTTGATAGTTTAAATTTGTGAAGTATTGATTCTTCCTTTTGTTTACAGGTGGCGGTGGTGCGGGGGGTCTCTTGTCCTCCATCTACTTCCTGCACCACCGCCTCCACAGCTGATCTACGTTCCTGTCTGCACCAATGTGTAAAGTAAGTTCCATGACCTAATACAGATTTAGAACTCATTGTGTTGTCAATAATGCTATAGCACTTCTATTTCCTGGAAGTTTTGATTTTATTTATATTTTTCACATGGCGGTGGTGTTGCAGGAAAGGGGGACTTGTCTTCCACCCCCTTCCTGCAACACCACCGCTGCCACCAGAGCAGTCATCACCAGAGCTGAAGGTCTACACCATCGCCGTCATCACCACAGCTGAAAGTCTACACCATCTCAGTCATCACCAGAGCTGAAAGTCTACACCATCGCCAGTGCTGAAGGACTAAACTCCCACCTGTGCCACTTCAATCCAGTACCACAACCAGAGCTAAAATCTGTCAAAGTTTATGGTTAAGCACCCTCACCCCTTAACAAACACAATAAAACCTGGTCATTATTAATATTTCATATTGTTTTTACATCATTATTATTTTTGCTTAATGTAAACTTTTAACAAACCAACCTTTTAAAAACTGTTTAGAATTTATGTTAACATGTAAACGTTTGAATAAGTGGTTTTGATGCCAAGTAAACATTAAGTGATTCATTTTTATTGCCAGTTTTCAATACATATATAGTCCAACTGAGTCCAGTAGTTTTACAATGGAGGCATGTGACAGTAGTTCAAGTTTGAGTTCAGGGACATACTGCAAGTTAAAAATGTGACAAAGAGGTTCAGTAACATGAACATATAAGTGTCATGCACTTCATCTACACCATTTCAATATCACACTCGACGTGTCCGAGGTTGTTCCCGTCACAGTGGATGAGATGGACGTCCGGGGACTGGAGAAAGGACATGGGGAATTCTGCCTGAAATGAAAAGCAAAGGTTTTATAGCTCATGGTATGTTATCACATACTGTTATTAACTACACACGCAAAGCTAACGTTACTAATGTTTGCGGACATGTCATGACTCGGTCAATGGGCACGTCAATAGCCTCGTCCATGTTTAATATCGAGTAAGACACACATCGATTCACTGTCCATGTTAAGGTGGCATATTAATACAACCACTTGAAAACGGTAAAACAAATTAAACTGATCCAACCACACAGACTTGTTGGCGATTGTGGGCTATCGTTAATCTTAACCTCACCAACTAGCTATTGATACTAACGTTAGCTTAGCTTCTGCTAGTAATTTAACGTTAGCAGTAGCTGCTAATGTCTGATGTGCTTGCCAATGCCTTTGAGCTGCTAACGTTAGCGTTATTTAAGTTATTATCTCGTAAACTGGTGTCTACAATCAAATTATATAAGCTGTCCACGATGTATTTCATAAACACAGACAAGATGTTTGAATTAGATACGTTACACTTACCGGAGAAAATCCACTGCATAAAACGTTCATCTCATAGACTACAGTCAATGGTTCAGTTGGCCACCCGGCGTATCTGCGGTAATTTCGGGCAAAGAAGAGCTTCGTAACAAACGGACCTGAGTTTTGAGGGGCGGAGTTACACGTTGACGTGGGTGTTTAGTCACTTGATGGACGTGTCTGACCACGACTTTCTCTCCACTACGCATGCGTCCATTTTTACTGCGCAGCCGCACTTCAAATTGGTTGCAAATTTTCCAAGATGGCGTCGCCTCGGCGGCTTCAATTCCATAGAACACTGCTGAATGCAACCACACTGTCCAGTTCTATATATACAGTCTATGGGCCCGAACACCTGCCATAGGATTCTAATTGCTTAACGGCTCTATTGTGATGTCATCAGCCCATGTTAAGTCTATGGGGAAATTTTGAACAGTTTTTAATTAATAGTTTAAAAAGTATAAAAGTTACAAAGTTGAAAAATACAAAGCCCACATGTCATAAGTAAGACCTACGCAACGCAGTTTGAATGAAGTTTCTACGTTAAACGGTTGAAGCTGCATTAAGTGCGTTAGAAGGAAGAATAAGAAGCCTAGGAAGAACAGTACAGTGCATTTTCATGCACTGTAATTAAATATGTCAATATTCTTTCCATTGGCCTACCAGTGTATGATGCTTGCATGAGGGAAACATCCCAAAACGATGACACCCATATAATTGCTGTTGTTTTGATAAGTATTTATCATGCTAGCAATGAAACTATTGTAATTATATTTTACATTAGTAAAGCAGTCCTCTGATGTGCATGTTTTCACAAAGTTTTTGTGAACAATGTTAGCACTTTAAACACTGGCTGCTTTGAAGTGCATGTATAACAATATAGCATAACAATAATAATTGTGATGTGATATAAGGATAATTTGATGGGGGGTGGGTTAGGTGGGCCCTATGACCCCAAAGTATGCCATGACCGGGCCTCAGGTCAAAGAAGTTGTCTATGTCCATGGCAACACTGGCATACAAATAAACTCTATCAAAGGTCTGACATTAGATCTGAAGGTAGCATTTTAAATGGGTGGTTTTGAACAGTTTACTTACAGTAATACAGCTTCTAACAAAAGTGATATATATATTATGTTTTCCCTTTAGTTGAGTTCAAAATAAAACAGACACAACAAAATAACAAACACTTGATTTTTAAAAAAAAATTTGTCGTTTAGATTAGTCGACTAATCGAAAAATTAGTCGAAAGATTAGTCGTTAGAAAATTAGTCGTTAGTGGCAGCACTAGTTATAGAAAGGAGGTTACTTACAGCTAGGGCTGTAACGATACACCAACCTCACGATTCGGTTTGTATCGCAATTTTTGACCCACGGTTCGATACGAATCTCGATTTTTCTTTTTTTTTTTTGGGGGGGGGGGGGCTAGACATTTCATTAAATAACATTTTAATAGCCTCCCTTAGAACACCAGAGGATTACAATATAATATATCTATTATTTTATATCCTGATATCAAAATATTTTTCTGAATGACTGATATTTATGACAGCACACTTAATGCAGATTAGCCTAGGCCTACTATTTTTTATTACAACTCTACCTCTTTAATTCAGCTGTCTGGTTGAAGCCTGGAAATATTGTAAACAAAGTAGCATATAGCTTAGCCTATCATAGTCTACTGATTGGACTGTTCAGTTTCCCCATGTGTGTTTAAGTTTCAAGGTAATACTTGTTCTCCTTGGGACAGGCCCTTTTGGGAAACGTTGGTATTGAGATGATCAGTCAACTTCAGTGCAAGAGTTTTAAACAAATATGTGCAGCATGCTAATGATGCTAAGCGGATTTAATAGTAATTTAGCTAGTCGTCTATGCGTCCTTGCTTTCACGATTGTGAATGTTTTATTTAAGTCGCGCGTGTTCATTGAGCAGGAGAGGGAGGGAGAGTGAGAGGGAGGGAGCGCGAGAGGAAGCGGGGCAAGGAGAGGGGGTTCTATACTGTTTGGTAAAGTTGCACACATAGTCTACAATGAAAGCAAGGAGAGGTATGAAATTATTATTTATTTATTTATTTGTTTTTGGACAACGTAGGCTACCGATAAGTAAAGCGGGAGTTGTGGGTTGCTTTTGCACTGCGTGAAACATTAGAAAGGGTGTGTCGCGATTCTGCCTTTTCACACCGCGACACAGTATCGTGGATATGAATGTCGCGATTTCGGTTTCGAATCGTAAATCGTTACAGCCCTACTTACAGCAGTGTGAATTAGATGTTGCACGTCGTTACAAGCCGTCGCAAAGCATTCACATGTCTGGTCACAGTTGCAAGGTTTTAGAATGTTGCATCAAGTTGCTGCTCATCTCGTTGCGAATCTTGGGTGTGATATAAGTATGGCGCAGACTGTGCACGTTATGATTAGATGGCATTAAAAGACTGCGGTGGGGAAAAGCTAGAGTTCCAAATTGTATAACTTTCCAATATGAACTATGCCTATATGTCCCACTTTGTCATCGTTCAATTCGTCCCTTGTGTTTAAAATTTGCGGATAGGCCGATGGTAAGCTTGTTTTTATGGTGGCAACAAAACCAGAACGGTTCGCAAACGTTATTCTTTATTCTAAATGCCATGGCGATAAAGAGAAAGAAGTCAGAAAAGGAATTTACCTTAGACTAGGCTATATCAGAGCCCGTCTACGGACATTCTCTGGCTATATAACCTACTGAAATAGGTTAATGATGTAAAGTCAAGTGCGCTTCTATGGGACTGGTGTGTGCGTGCAGAGTTTTTATTGATGAGTCGGAGTGGCAAGTGCTGCGCATAGTTGCAGTGGAATGTGGCTGCCCAGGGCATTATAAAACTTCTCACTCTTAGACCTACTCATACACAGCGGTGAAATGGCGTATTTAGCTGTCTAAATTCGAATCATATGCTGGGGGAGAAATCGTCGGACATCCATGATTATTTTGTTATTCAGCACCCCTGGTCAAAAATATGTTCCCGCGAGCCTGGAAGTAGGCTATGATTTGAATGTAGACTGTTGTCAAATTTGGCAAATACAAAACGGGAGAAACAATATGGTTCATGCTCTCTCATGCTGTTTCATTCGTGCCGAAAAGGAGGGAGAATGAAACATTAAGCACGTTCCACTTTTGCATAAATAATTCCTGAACTGTTTTGGTCAGGGCTGATAATGCAATTGTATTTGACAAAGGACCGATATAGGCTATTTGCTAGTGACAAAATATGAGCTTTCAGTGTGATGCGATTACGTTGAATTAAATCATGTTTCATCTGTTCTGGCTATCCCCGCTATTTGGATCTTACTGTATCTCACTCAATGAACAACATCTCAACACTAACTGAATGATGATCCGTAATTGTCATCAGATAGCCTAGTCATATAGGTAGACATTCAGTGTGTTAGAAATAATTAATTTGATAATCTTTGCAGAGGAAAAGTTTCGTGTAAAGGAAATATAGACGCCTGTCTCTAATACTAGCCGGTGCAGTTTGGCGATTTGGGAAAATAAAAGCCTGGGCTATTATTTGGAGTTTTACGGTATGTCACTTACTGCAAACATCCCCTAACCAACCGCTAGCTGTCTGTGTCCTGAATACACTGTAAAAAAATGCAACCTCTGTACAAGGATACAAGGAAGTTTATTGTCACATGCATATAGTTACTGGATGTAAGAAATGCAGTGAAATTATGTCTGGTGTCTGCCTATTTGTGCATTTATGGGGGGGGGGGGGGGGGTAAAAAAGTGCAGTAGAAGAGGGGTTTAGTAGATTAAGTGGCAAGGGCTGCATAAGAAAGGTGGGGGAGGATTGGGATTGGGGGCTCCAACAAGGAGCACCTAAGAGCAACAGGGGCAAGGAAAAACTCCCTTACCAAGGAAGAAACCTTGGGCTGATCCACGGCTCAAGGGGCTAACCCAACTGCCAGGGGTCTTGGTGTGTGTGTTGGGGGGATGACAAGGAAGATGGGATAGTGTGCTGTGTATGTGGGGAGAAGGCAGTGTGCAATATGTGTGTTGGAGAAGCCCGGGGCAAGGAAAAACTCCCTTACTAAGGAAGAAACCTTGGGCAGATCCACGGCTCAAGGGGCTAACCCAACTGCCAGGGGTCTTGGTGTGTGTGTTGGGGGGATGACAAGGGAGATGGGATAGTGTGCTGTGTATGTGGGGAGAAGGCAGTGTGCAATATGTGTGTTGGAGAAGCTTCCTCATGAGATAATGTGCTGTGTATTGGGGGGTGGGGGGCAGCCCTGGCTCCAAAAACGGCAACAAAAACAACCTGGGCAAACCTTGCCCATAAAAACATAAACTGTTCCAGCAAATCACAGACGAAATGCGCGTTTAGGAGAGTTTCAATTGCACGGGAGCAGCAGGGTAGACGAGATGTGCGTTTAGGAGAGTTTCAATTGCACAGGAGCAGCACGGGACGGAGGGAGCTAGCTCTCTGTTTTGTCAACAGAAGTGACATTACCCAGCATTGCTTAGAGCACCTTTAAGACAACAGAAGTGACATTACCCAGCATTGCTTAGAGCACCTTTAAGACAACAGAAGTGACATTACCCAGCATTGCTTAGAGCACCTTTAAGTCAACAGAAAGTAGAAGTTTAAGTATATATACTTTTTTGATCCCGTGATGGTCTCTGCATTTAACCCAATCGGTGAATTAGTGAAACACAAACAGCACACAGTGAACACACAGTGAGGTGAAGCACACACTAATCCCGGCGCAGTGAGCTGCCTGCTACAACGGCGGCGCTCGGGGAGCAGTGAGCGGTTAGGTGCCTTGCTCAAGGGCACTTGTCGGGGCTCGAACCGGCAACCCTCCGGTTACAAGTCTTCTGAGCATACTAGCTAAGGCACTCAATTTCAGACAAGTGGGCAAATTATTCCACTGCACTGCTGCTGTGTAGAAGAGTTTTTGCCCATTATAATAATAATAATAATAATAATAATAATAATAATAATAATAATAAGCTTTATTTGAATAGCACCTTTCATACACAGAATGCAGCTCAAAGTGCTTTACATTTGGAGCATGTAACACAATAATAGAGTCAGTCAGTCATTATCAATCACTTTCACTTTTCTTCATTGCTGTGGCCGTTTATGATCCAATCAGCAACATATCAGAAATATAGAAAATAACAGGTAACACAGTTATTAGAGAAGAGTCAGTCATTCCCCTTTGTTGCTGTGGCCGTTTATGATCCAATCAGCAACATATCAGAAATACTATTGTACTACTATAGATATATAAAGGCTTTGCTGACAAATGCCTAGGCCCCATTGATGCGGACTCCCAAGCAGCCAGCCTTAGCTTGTTCTTAGCATATGTCGCAATTATTTGACTTCATACACAGACATTCAAGACATTCATTAGGCTTTTGAAACGGAAGGGAATAAAATTAGTTGAGGTACCTCCTGTATGGTAGCTACGAATTGGTGAAAAATAATTTGTAAAATACGTTGGAACCATATTCTTACTAATTTTCACATGAGCAGCATCTTTATACAATTGATTCTCTTTTCAACTGTCAACCTGTTATGCTCTTTAAAGTGGGCAGAATGTCCTATTGTGAATCTTGAATCTATTTTGAGCACAGCAATTTGTTTTTTAAGGTGTTGCGTTAAGCCTGTGTACCATGAGATGGAGGCATAGTCAGGAATCAGTATTAGGACACTTGCTTTTCTCTATTTACACCACTTCCTTAGGTGAGACCATTCGCTCCCATGGATTTGACTATCACTGTTATGCAGACGACACTCAACTTTACCTGTCTTTCCCACCTGATGACTCTAGCGTTTCCCACCGGATTTCTGCATGCCCTAAGAATATTTCAGCCTGGATGAAAGATCGGCACCTTCAGCTTAATCTCTCAAAAACAGAGTTTTTGGTGTTTCTAGCTAAAACAGCTATTCCCCAACAGATTAACATCCAGCTTGACTCAACTTCACAGACCCTAACTAGATCGGCACATAACTTGGGCGTTGTAATTGATGACAGACTTAACTTCTCTGAGCATGTAGCTTCTATTGCAAACTCATGTCGGTTTATGCTTTACAACATTAGGAAGATCTGACACAAGATTCCACACAACTTCTTGTTCAGACCATGGTCATCTCTAAGATGGACTTCTTGTTCAGACCATGGTCATCTCTAAGATGGACTATTGTAATTCACTATTAGCTGGCTTACCCGCATGTGTAATAAGATCATTACAGCTGATTCCGAATGCTGGAGCACGCCTGGTCTTCAATCAGCCAAAGAGGACTCCTCTCCTAGTTACTCTCCATTGGCTTCCTATAGTAGCCAGAATTAAATTTAAATCTCTCACTTTGGCCTATAGACACCGACTGGATCTGCTCCTAGTTATTTTAATTCAATAATCAAGCCTTACATCCCCAACCGCCCACTGCGGTCTTCTGATGAACGTCTGTTATGTCGACCAGTCATAAAAACTAGGTCTAATTCAAGACTCTATTCCTCAGTGGCTACATGTTGGTGGAATGAACTGCCCAGTGCTCTCCGTTCCTGTGGTAGTTTTGGGTCGTTTAAGAGGGGTCTAAAGACATTCCTGTTCAACATGTACTTAGTTGTTTAAGCACTTATTTGTTATGGTTTGTATAATATTGTTTTATTTTCATTAGGCTGTTGATTCATTTGACATTTGACATTATTATTGATATTCTCCTTAATGTAGTCTTACCATGTCATATTATTGATTGAATAGACATTATTGTTTTATTATTGCTTTTCCCCTCATTGTCATTGCTTATTTTATATGGCTATTGATTGAATTGATATTGTTGTTTATTATTACTATTCTCCTTATTATATTTGACCAACATTCTAATCTGTTCCCTGTTAATTTTTAAATATTATGTTGTTTTGTATTTGTGTGTCACTTTGGACAAAGGCATCTGCCAAATCCATAACCATAACCATGTGGAATGTCCCTTATACAACCTGTAGATTTGGGACATCATGTCTCTACTGTTCCTTATACAACCTGTAGATTTGGGACATCATGTCTCTGTTCATTATTCATTCCAGTCTCTCCCACAGGATAAAGTAGGCTTATCTATCTATCTATCTATCTATCTATGCATTCATCCATCCATCCATGATAATGAGTGTGAGTGTGTGTGTGGATGTGTACTCACTGTAGTGAACAATATCCTGCATCTTCTCCCAGACTCTGAACTTCAGGTTGCCCAGGTGCTTTGCCACATTGATCAGAGCTCCTGAAACCCCCTTCAGATCCTGCAGTGTGCACTGGGCTCTGGAATAACATTCAGGAGTCAGTGCTGCTGTGGGTTTGGATTCAGAACCACAGAGAAGAGAGAGACAGGAGGCAGATCACTCACCTTTCCACTGTGCTCTTGTAGTTCTGTGAAATGACAAAAGGAGATGTATTTACAATAGTAGTTTTGAATACATCACATTTGATAAATAAGCAAAGACAAAAAGTCAGATTGATTTATTTACTGGTGAAGGAGTTGAATAATACGTCAGAGCACACACAAACACATTGTAGAAGCATGTAGCCTATATATATATATATATATATTAGGGGTGTAAAGATTAACCGATACGTATCGGTATCCGTTTTTAACGTGTAAGATACGGCTACATCGATACGTGAAGCCCGTATCGGAAAAAAACTGAAATGAACCGGTCGTTATATCAATTTACTTGTTATGAATCGGTGCACAACCTTTTCTGCTCGCTCAGACGCTCATTTACGTTCCAAGCACCGCGTTCACCCCACTTCCGGTTTTGAAACTATACGTGGCACGGAATTGTGGGTAATGCAGTTCGTTTTTGGTTACATTCATTGCCCAAAGTTGTCAAATGACCTCATTACCCATACATCTATTGCAACTTAAGCATGTGACAACTTGCACTCGGTCGGCTTTTGTTTTTCGAAATCCAGCGCGAAATTAAGCACTTATAGCATTCCTAAACAGCAACGATAGTCTGTAGAGTAGCCTTACCTTTGATGAAGGGATTTCCTTAATGTTAAATAATAATTTGGCCCTTGCTGCTAAAACGATGCATAAATTATTAGCCAATGATTTTGTTCATATTCACTCAGACTTGTGGCATTTTAGGTTTCTGCATTAGGTCTACTGTTGGAACAAAATAAGCCCTGAGAGTTCATTGATTTGTAGGCCTATTTTATTCTTGTAGGGTAGGCTAGGCCTATATGAGAAAAGGCCAAGAGTATCTTAAGCACTGTTTTATTTTATTTCGGTATTGTCTTACCTCAACAAGGCTACAGCTCCATGAAAACAATCAGATATAACTCTATAAAATCTGTAAAGTCTATAAAAATGTATTTTTATGTTGTATTTGGCTGCTGTGTTTGACTGAAATGTAGACTATTCTTTTTTCATTTCAATACAGTATATGAAACAAACCTCAGTTTAGATCATCATATTCACACATTTTGTTGCCTAATTGACAAACATGACCATGATAATTGATCATATAAAATGAATGTGCACCTTGAGCAAATTATAAAAAATCTTTCAGAATGCTTTCCATTCTTGAACTGCATCGAATTGCATCGAATCACATCGCATCGTACTGAATCATTTTTTATAAACATGTATCTTTTCTTGTATCGAATCGTGCCCATGTATCTAGATGCGAATTGTATCGTCTTTTACATGAGAGATTCACACCCATAATATATATATATATATATTAGCAAAGTGTTGCATAGCTTTAAGTTCAAAGACACATTGTGATAGTCGACCTGTAAAAAAGTGATGTCATCAGCTTCCATCTGCTCTGCTATGGCTCTGACTGTGGCTGGGGGAGTGGAGATCCTCTCCTTCATCATCTGACTCTTCTGCTCCTCTTCCTCCCTCAGTGCAGATATCCTGGCTTTCTCTTCATTGCGTAGAAACTGGTGAAGCTTCTCAAACTCCACCTTGATCAGATTCTCTGTGTTTTGGGCCTGTGTCTTAAGAAAGAGCATATAATCATGTCAAGGCTATATAATCTAAGCTAACTAACTATAAGCTATGTCCATTGTCCAGTAAAAATAGTTTGATTTTGAGTGTTTCCTCGAGTCTTGTCTTTACCTTAATGTGATTTGCCATTACTTCCCAAGTCACTGCACTATAACGATATGTCTTGATCTCATTCAGAAGTGTGTGCATTTTCTCCTGAAATATTAAGAAAACTAGTCAGTCAGTCATGCAGCAGCAGTCATTGAACTTTCACGTATAGGCTTAATTACCTTATATTCCCCTGTTGTCATTCCATCTATGGGAGTAAAGTTGTGATTCGAATGTTCCGCTGAGTCTCTGCACGCCGCACACCCAGGCTGCAAGTCCTCCGCGCAGAAGACCTCGAGCTTTTGGTTGTGCAGTGTGCAGAGTTGCGCCGCTGCTAAAGCTCTCAGATTTCTCTCCTGTAGGAAGGTCTCACACAAGTTCTTTAAAGCTAAGTTTGAAGGTGGGGTCGAGTTGGAGGATCGTTTCCGACACACAGGACATTCTCTGTGTCCTTTAGTTTCCCAGAATCGATCCAGACAGGCTTTACACACACTGTGACTACATTTCATGATTACAGGATTCTTGAAGACGTCTCGGCACACAGGGCAAGAAAAGTCCTCTTCTGTGAAACCACGTTTGGAAGCCATATTCTGAGTTTACGGCACTGAGGTACTGGTTATTAATTTCCAGTCTTGCTAAAGATTTCCTTGCGTTTATGAGTGTTTTGGACTATCATAAGTTCGGGAAACCACATTTATCTCTGACACCCAATCACAGAAGTAGCTAGCGCGCGGAAGGTATTATGGGTAGAGTGCCGAGAGGTGTTGCATGTAGCGCCCCCTATTGCCAAGGGGTGGGACACAAATGGTTATGTGCGGTCAGTGTTGGGGAGTAACGGAATACATGTACCGGCGTTACGTATTCAGAATACAAATTATGAGTAACTGTATTCCGATACAGTTACAAGTTAAATAGTTGGTATTTAGAATACAGTTACATTGTTGAAATCAATGGATTACATGACGATACTTCTCTGTTTCATAAGTTTGTTCACTCACTAAATAAATTAAGGCAAGTCCATTTCCCAGAAGCTCCTGAAAGCAATCTATGATGAAATTGTTTACATGTTTAAATCCAAGCCCCGCCGTCTTGCACTAGCCTCAAAACGCAGCCAGCGCGCATTATGGACGCGTCATATCGGAGACCCTGAAATGACTGTTTGCACAGCAAATTACGAGTAAAGTAAGTGGAGGTAACTCCTGTTCCTCACTGATCGTGGTTCCTGATGTCTGTTCAAAGGATATTTTCCCAAGTATTAATAGCTCAGGCTACTTCGGCCAATCGGTTACACAGTTTGCTAAGCAATAAGCAAAGCCTAGTTCACGTGTTGATTTAGACCTAGGCAATAAAACCAATCTCTAAAATAGGCACTGCATTCTAAGTTGTTTATTCTAACTTAAAATAGCTTTATGGATTATTATTTTTTCTAATTAGATCTACATTTACGTTTTAAAATGAATTATATGGTGCAGCCTCTGAAGAATTATTCTTGCGAGTAGGCCTAGCATATTTTAACGTGCGGTTTTTGATTACGCGATCACGTTCATTTTGAGAGCACTGATATACAGTAGCCCATAGTGTTTACATGTACAGGTCATTTGCGTTCCACCAGTCATATGCGCCCCTCACTTGTACTGGGTTGATGCCACCGAAAAATCTCACAGGCACACCTTAATTATAATTTCTGGCTACGCCCTTAAAGTAGCCTATTTATTTTGTTTGTTTTAATTAGCCTAGTCGCCTGCTGTAGTTTTAGTGGTCACCTTGCTATTTTAAAGTTGTATCAGGTAGCTTAGGCCTAGTTGACTTTACATTCTCCTATGTGGGCCTAACACAGCCATTTGGAACAGATGAACACACCAGAATAGGCCTGTTTAGTAGGCCTAAGCAGGATTTGATGGCCACATTCCAATGCAATTCAATGCGGAAGTAATCTAAGTATTCAGAATACGTTACTCAGATTGAGTAACGTAACGGAATACGTTACAGATTACATTTTTGGGCATGTATTCTGTATTCTGTAACGGAATACGTTTTGAAAGTAACCCTCCCAACACTGTGTGCGGTACAGGCAGCAGTCTACATGTCAAAAGTTAAACACTAAAGTAGGCTAGGCCTAATTTATAAGACCGATACGCATTTATAATTCTGCCATAGCGTTACATCACAGCTAAGTGCGTTTGCGTCTCACCTAATATTACAACAAACCCATCACGTTGGGGGCTACAAGCTCGGAGGAAAAGGCACTTCAGGCAAAACAGCTGACCAAGATTTCACCTAGATTTGAGGGAAAACCAACTCATTTTCAAAGTAACTTTAAAACCAAATAGGAGCCCTTAGGCTAGTTAGGCTATTTGAAAACAAAACTCCTGTATGGTTATGTGATTTGGCAGACACTTTAGTCTATACAAATAAAAACAATACAGCCTACAAAAGCTAAAAATGAACAGTGAACAATTGAAAATGTTGGTAAGACTACATTAAGGAAAATAGCAATAATAAACAATAATGTCAATTCAATCAATAGCCTAATGAAAATAAACAAATAGGCCTACTATAATATACAAACCATAATTCATGAAACACTTGTGCATGTTGAACAGATATGCCTTTAAACCCCTCTTGAAAGACCAGAACTCACGGGATCAGAAATCATGGGAACTTTTAATGTTATTGTAGAGAGATGTTGCCATACTATTAACTAAAATAGGGTAGGCCTACTGCAGGATCTTCAGTGCACATATTTGATTTTGAGACCTTTATTCCAAGCCAGTCCATGCACCCTACTCACCAACGCCTATGTACATTTCATTTTTATTTTATAATAGTCACCACCAGATGGCAGTATAAATCTTGTAATCTGGTTAACTCATCTAGGAAGTTTTGAAATTTGGCTATGAACTGCATAGTGAGTGCGGACAGCAACTAGATACGATGTAGAAAGATATCATTATATATACGATATTATCATCTTTATGTGCCTAGCAAGCTAACCACCTGTCAGAGACATGTTCTGGATGACCTTACAACAATTTATAAAAATGTAGGATTTTACCTCTCTGTAATAAGACAAAGCAATCTGATATCACACATCTATAATACTGCAATCTCAAAGAACCCAAAAGCATCGTAAGAGTGTGAGAAACATTTTATTGTCTTTAAATCACTACTTTGGTCCAGTGTGCACAAGTGTATGGTCTAGAAGTCTTTGTGCAACAGGCAATGTCAGGTTGATTCGTTCTGATCCACTCTGACAGAAACGGGTACGATCCTCAGAGCAGAGAGTTTTACAGACATTGGCGAGGAATGGAAACATTCTCTGAGTAAAAGTGTGTTTGATTGTGTGAAGGTGTGTGTTGTTTATGGGGTCAGAGAGTGACACCTTTCCTCTGTCCCAGTCCAGCTGCACTCTGATCCTCTGGAGTTTCTGTTTCAATGTGAGGAGAGTGGGCAACTGTGGTGAAGAACGGGCTCCATATTTGCCATCTTCATACCAGATGTAGCAGCATCCGCTCTTCGAGGTAAAGTCTCCCTTCCTCTGGAGAGACTCTACCATCACACCCAGGAGCCACCACGTACTGTCCCCAACCTCCACATCCCAGCAGTGAGTCCCTGAGTTAAAGCCCTCAGAGCCCAGGACACAAGACCACTCATCAAACCTCTCTGGGTTATCAGGAAGCTGCTGTCTCTAATCACCACGTCTCACACTGGTCAGATCCTCAGACAGAATGAGCTGTGGGTGAGCAGTGTTGGGATCCAGAATCACAGGAGCTGCAGAGAGAAAGAACACACACACATGAGCTGAACACTGAGTCATGTGTGATGAGAATGTGAATGATGGTCATTAACAGTGGTGTTACCAAGTGTAATGGCACGTCAAGTAGTAACAGTGACATGCTCTTTAGTCATCAATATGTGTGCGTGCATGTTCGTGTGTGTGTGTGTGTGTGTATGTGTGCGTGCATGTTCGTGTGTGTGTGTGTGTGTGTGTGTGTGTGTGTGTGCGTGCATGTTCGTGTGTGTGTGTGTGTGTGTGTGCGTGCATGTTCGTGTGTGTGTGTGTGTGTGTGTCTAAGGTGAATAGTGGTGTGTGTGTGTGTGTGTATGTGTGCGTGCATGTTCGTGTGTGTGTGTGTGTGTGTGTGTGTGTGCGTGCATGTTCGTGTGTGTGTGTGTGTGTGTGCGTGCATGTTCGTGTGTGTGTGTGTGTGTGTGTCTAAGGTGAATAGTGGTGTGTGTGTGTGTGTGTATGTGTGCGTGCATGTTCGTGTGTGTGTGTGTGTGTGTGTGTATGTGTGCGTGCATGTTCGTGTGTGTGTGTGTGTGTATGTGTGCGTGCATGTTCGTGTGTGTGTGTGTGTGTGTGTGTGTGTGTCTAGGTGAATAGTGGTGCTACCAAGTCATGGCACGTAGAGTAGTAACAGTGACATGATGAATCCCGTGGTCTTACTCACCATACTGAACAGTCTCCTGCATCTTCTCTTCATGTGTCTGTGTGTGTGTGTGTGTGTGTGTGTTTCACTCACTGTACTGAACAGTCTCCTGCATCTTCTCCCAGACTACTCACTGTATTGAAGAGTCTCCTGCATCTTCTCCCAGACTCTGAACTTCAGGTTGCCCAGGTGCTTTGCCACATTGATCAGAGCTCCTGAAACCCTCTCTGGATCCTGCAGTGTGCACTGGGCTCTGGAATAACATTCAGGAGTCAGTGCTGCTGTGGGTTTGGGTTCAGAACCACAGAGAAGAGAGAGACAGGAGGCAGATCACTCACCTTTCCACTGTGCTCTTGCAGGTCCCTACTCCCTACACATGTTCTCATAAAAACTATTAAGCTGCCATGTGTCACACTACATAAAGTATAAAAACTATTAAGCTGCCATGTGTCACACTATATAAAGTTGATACTTCTTACCAGCAGGAATGTGATGTCATCAGCTCCCATCTTATCTTCGCTGTCTCTGATTGCGTCTGAAAGAGATGAGATCTCTCTGCTCATCTTCTCAATCTTCTCCTTCATCATTTCACTCTTCAAGTCTCTTGCTCCCTCAGTGCAGCCATCCTGGCTGCAGGAGCTGCTGAAGCTTCTCAAACTCCTTCTTCAACAGCATTTCTGTGTATTTGTACTGACTCTGGTACAGCACAAAATCATAGTTTAAAATGAGAGCTTCGTCAGCTGGCAGTAGCCTACTTTGTCGGTAGTCATGAGAAGTTTGCTTGCTAACAGAACATAAATATGCTGCCCAGAAACCTTGTGAATAGTTCTGATTTTTTTTACTACACTAACGAGGTTGAAATATAGACTTTGCCTACAGCATCTCCTTAACAGTAATGTTAACAAAATGACAGCATTCATATGACAAAGAAAAACGAATTCGGTCACTCAAGACTGTGCCACAGCAACCAGTGTAGGCTACAGTCCTACCCAATAGGCCTACTCGAAGCAGATAGCGTTGTCGAGTGGGTTAATGCACGTATTTCCAGAACAGGTCTGCAACTTTCAGGCAGTTCTGAGTTCAAATCTAGGCAGGAGGAGAGCCATATAAAGGCCTAGGCCTATTGTTATCATTTTTTGCAAGGTGTTGCTCCTGGTAATACTTGTTTATAAGACGTTTGGTGATTAATTGATAGCTGTTTTTGGGACACGTTAAACGTTCTTTACAATGAGCGCATCCGGGGAGTAAAACGACTGTTACGCGCTGTTACAACTGTAGGCTACAATGATTGCAATACAAAAATATGCGCGTGTTAGTTTAGTTAGTTTTGTGATGTTTTGCACTTTTGCCTCATGTGGTTTCAGGTTTGAGGGCTTTTTTTGGCAAGATTGACCTTGGTTAGACTCTGCATATGTTATTTCTCCGTATGGAAAATAAAGTCAATTTTCTACACACGTCTGTTATTAGTTCAATAACAAGTGTTGCTTGTTAAAACATGTGACTAGTGAAACTCAAATGATTTTAGAAATATTTAGCCAAAGCCAAAAAGTGTTGAGAAGGAGAGACGCCGGTGCAGCTCAGATGTCTTCTTAATTTTCTTTATTCTTTAGTAAAAGGTGCAGAACATTATTAAACTTTGACTAACGTTTCGATGTTCGTTAGTCAAAAACATCGACACATCGAAATGTTAGTCAAAGTTTAATAATGTTCTGCACCTTTTACTAAAGAATAAAGAAAATTAAGAAGACATCTGAGCTGCACCGGCGTCTCTCCTCTCTAAAATATCTGTCCTGGCCTGGTTGCAACGGATTGTGCCAAACGACAGAAGCGCGGAGAACTCTCCTTTGTCTACCAAAAAGTGTTACTTTGTGCCCCGCGCTCCCCCACTGCTTGTGAAAGAAGGGGATGGGGGAGGGGGGCTTAACGTGAAAAAGCTTAATGTCACAAAACGGCAACGAGTCATTAGGCTACAGGTCTTCATAATGGTAGGCTACAGGAAGTGGGGGGAGGATATGGGATGACCAGAGCCGTCATCTATCGTCTTTCCAGGCACACAGCTCGTTATATAGCCTATCGACTGCCTTAACAGATAGGCTTTGCTCTTGGGTTTGGCCTTACAGCGAACTCAATGCACTTGTTGCTTGCAGTTTGTTAAATAAAGCGATGCCGATTACATTATTTATTTCTGATTAATTGCGTCTTTTGATGTATTTTGCAACATTTGCTTGTTAGGCTGGGCTACTGTCAATGTCCTGTATAGGTCAATGTTCAACAATTGCTGGTGTAGGCCTAGGCTATTAATCAATTAGGGACTGTTCGTTATTTATTTAATTAAGGGGCTACCGGAGGAGTTTTGGGAGCGTTAGTCAAAAAAGACGTGACCCTCCCTCGCCAGCAAGAATTTTTTCTATGACCCTCCAAAGTGATTGAGAAAAAACGCATGACCCTCCCCAGTCCCAAATATTTATTGATGCCTTAGGCTACTGGGTCAATTTGGGAGCTTGCATGCTACGACTCCTTCCTTGAAATACCTTGAAAAGGCTGTCGTTTGCACAATTTCACAAATAATCACCGGGACCGAAACAAACCTGTCAACTTTTCCCGGGTTTATCGCGTATTTTAACTTTTTCCTCGCTGTCTTAGGAGGAGCTGCAGGGCCGTCGCAAGGGGATGCGAGGCCCTGTGCGAACTTGACAGATGCAAGGCCCTTTTCACTTATGTGCATGAAATCATGCGATAGCTTACTTTACACATAGCCAAGGCTACCGTCGGTGTATTTTAATAGTAGCCTAGTCTAATAAGCTACACCAGCTTGCCTTTAAGAGGGGAAATTCAATTGTATAGCCTAACATTAGAGTCACATATTTGGCCATATGGTGTTTATCATAGGCTACATCACGAAACCAAATAGTGTAACAAAGGCGAACACTTTAACAGGGCGAATTAATTGGGCATGAATCATTGTGCTGAACGGTATTTGTCAATGAGCAGAAACACACACGACATTAAAACTATTGATAAGATGTACTGGTCTGTATCTATAGGCTAACATTGGACAAATAAATGACACTGACTCGCCATATCCTGACTCAGGAAAAAAAACATTTTCTTGCTTTGCCGCAAACTCAGCAATGAAATCATAGGCCAGTTTGCAGGTAGCCTAACGTCTTTTTCATAGAAGGGAGAGCCCAGTCTCTCCTGTGACATGGAGGTGCGCAAATAGTTTTTAATAGCCTGTTCAACTTCGAAAAGCTTCGTTCACCCGATGCCAGTCACTGATCGCAATTTCAAAGTTCGGAAAGCTTTATCTTTTTAAGTTTTAAGTGCAGTGGCCCCTATCTGCCCCCTTTGGAATTATATCTCGAGCCTATTATAAGGTCCAGTGCGTTATGTCCTGGGATTCGGATGTGCTCAAAAAGAAAAGAAAAAACACTTTTTTTATAGATGGTTATGAGGAGCAATATGAGAGAGAAATTTGATGATCATTGATTTGGGACGTTAAGCCTTTTCCATAGGCGTCAGTGAAGGAGATTGAAGAATGACCATTTTTTTATACGAAAATATTTCTTAACTACAAAAACTCAGTGTCTAAAAACTCAGTGTCATTCAGACTCAACCCTCTTGTTGTTTTATTATCTTTTTCGTTGTCGTTTGAACGTTGGCAAGCAGGCATGTTGCGGTTGCAATTTAAGTGAAATTTCTACAGTAGGCCTACAACATGCTGTTAGGCTGGGCTACTGTCAATGTACTTGTACAGGTAAATGTTCAACAATTGCTGGTGTACAGGTTATATAATCAATTAGCTAAATCATTTGTCCAGCTGTTTAAACATTTTTTTGTGCTACATTCAAACACAAAAGGTGCTTTGATATATTTTTCGTTTGAACGTCGGCAAGCAGGCATGCTTTGGTTGCAATGAATGAGGATAATTGCTTTTTTTTGCATTATTTTGAATATGACTCGCTCCAGTCTCAACAGCACGTACTTTTTCCACACGCTAAGTTCTAACACACATATCCCCTCTTTCTCTCTCTCCATCCCTGCACACGGTGCTTTCTTAAAGGAGCTACACCATTTTACAACAATTGCATCTACATCTACATTTTCATATTAGAATGTTTTGTCAAGTGTAAGCTTAAACTACCGTGATCAATTTAAGTTCCCGTGCCCCCGCTGCGTCATGGAAGCAGTAAGTCAGTCGCATCAAAAATAGTAGTGGCACCCAAGTGACACCTTGTGGTTGTTTGTGTCAACTGCAGTTTGTGCCATTTCTGTTGAGAAAATGGGGTGCGTGATTCATGAAGGAACCCGTCCAAACTTAACGGGGACCCACTGTAAGTAACACAGATGGACACATCAGAATACATACAGAAATACCCCAAATTCCTACAGTCCCCCCTCTTGATCAACTAAAAAACACAGATTTTTATAGATCATACAAAACAAATAAAAGGAGTCTGATGTGGTCTACACTCAAAGAAATGACTTGTAGAATTTACTTAATAAAATCCTTGTAAGTATTTGCACTCAAACTTCCTAAGTAAATTTTAATGCTGTAATATCAAGTATAACTTACTTACCAGTATCAAGTACAATGTACTTACTACTAACCTTAACATTTGTGATGATATTATGTAAATGTTATTTAATTATTTTCATACAGGAATATCAGTTATCAAAATATTAAGTAAATCTTACATGTCTGTAATATTTACTGTTATGAAGTGAATAAGTAGATTTTACTATATTTTTTCTGTTTGAAAATTTTAATTACCTAGTTGTATTAAGTTGTTTTACTCACTATAATTCTGCAATGTTACTTATTTTCTTTTGATAAATCTTAACCTTATGCAGTTAATATACTTTTACCACATACCACACAATTAAAATGTAATGCAATTAACTGTTTATTTTCTAAGAACAGCCATGCTCACAATGTTCACACATTATATGAACTTAACGTTGGGGCGGGGGGCAACAAAAAATGTCAGGGGCAGTCATCACTGAAACTCAACACTGCATGTACCACTAATATGTTTTTGCTGCATTGAAAAAGTAAAACACTGTTGAATGCTCATTCAAATGACTGCTTTTCTTCACCATTTTTTTTTAAATAACTAAAATATCACTGGTGACCATACATACTGCCTGTAAAAATATTTAACCCATGTTTAAGGCATAAAATATAAATGAGAATATCACAAGGAAAAAAAAAAACAACAGGAGGTGAAGTTTTACAGCAACAGAGCTAACACAACCAGAATCCTAAAAGGACAGTATGTTTTACCATTAGTAAAATTAACAATCAATGCCACTCCTACCCAATGTTTTTGTCTCCAAGTATTACAACATATCAAAGATAAAACACTCAATTTGTCGGCAAATATTGCAAAGATGTGGTTGTGTCAACTTGTTCTCAAAGACAAACACACAACATTAAACACAACACACAACACAACACAACTTAACGGGAAGTCAAAAGCATTTGACAAAAACTTCCAACAACTGGTTGAGATGGTGATCTGGTGAAAACATTTAAGCCAGCAATTTCAACTTTAAAGCTTGTATTTTTGGGGACAGCTTAATGCCATCCAAATCCAAGAAAAGTTTTTGGAAAACTTCAAAAGTGTATCGAAGTGCTGGCGGATATGCAAGGTTGAGGGCATAAATGAGTCCCATAAGCAATGCGCACGCTTTTGCGGTGCATCCACATCCTTCGATCATCTCCTTTCCTTCAACAACGATGGCCACATCAGCTGGATCCTCTGCACCATGAACCACCAGGATTTTGAGGACATGTTGCCTGGCATCACTGCGGCAGTCCTCCTGCATACAATTTACAAGAAAAAAGACAAATCAGAATTTCCTCATTCATAATGACGTCATTTCCAGAAAGTAAATCATTAAGTTGATTGTGAGCTGTAATCATACTTTACCTGGCAATCTTCAAAAAGGTCCTCCACTTTCTCACCAAGGTACACAATGAGGCTGCGGATAACAGTGTCACGTTTCTCCTCAATGCTTTGGTTCTGTTAACAGTTTAATATAGTGTCAATATTGAAGCCTTATTCATAAACAATGAACTGTCTCAGGAAAACACAAGAGCATACACTAAATTGCCAAAAGTATTGGGTCACCTGCCTTGATGCGCATATGAACTTAAGTGACATCCCATTCTTAATCCATAGGGTTTAATATGACGTCAGTCCACTCTTTGCAGCTGTAACAGCTTCAACTCTTCTGGAAAGGCTCCACAAGGTTTAGGAGTGTGTTTAGGAATTTTTGACCATTCTTCCAGAAGCGCATTTGTGAGGTCACACACTGATGTTGGACGAGGAGACAGTCTCTCAGTCTGCGCTCTAATTCCTCCCAAAGGTGTTCTCCTGGGTTGAGGTCAGGACTCTGTGCAGGCCAGTCAAGTTCATCCACACCAAACTCTGTCATCCATGTATTTATGGACCTTGTTTTGTGCACTGGTGCACAGTCATGTTGGAACATGAAGTGGCCATCCCGAGCTGGCCTTGGCCCCTTAGTTCCAGTGAAAGGAACTCTGAATGCTTCAACATTAACCAAGAGATTTTGGACAATTCCATACTCCCAACTTTGGAAACAGTTTGGGAATGGCCCCTTCATGTTCCAACATGACCGTGCACCAGTGCACAAAGCAAGGTCCATAAAGACATGGATGACAGAGTTTGGTGTGGCTGAACTTGACTGGCCTGCACAGAGTCCTGACCTCAACCCAGGAGAACACCTTTGGGAGGAATTAAAGCGGAGACTGAGAGCCAGTCTCCTCATCCAACATCAGTGTGTGACCTGACAAATGCACTTCTGGAAGAATGGTCAAAAAATCCCATAAACACACTCCTAAACCTTGTGGGAAGCCTTCCCATAAGAGTTGAAGCTGTTATAGATGCAAAGGGTGGACCGACGTCATATAAAACCCTATGGATTAAGAATGGGATGTCACTTAAGTTCATATGCAAATCAAGGCAGGTGACCCAATACTTTTGGCAATTTAGTGTACATGTGGAGGAGTCATGTGAGCCACAGAGTGTTGAAGCTACTGAGTGTTGAAGCTACTGAGTGTGAGAATTTGTGCTGTATATGCTTACGAATATGTGTGTGTGTGTGTGTGTGTGTGTGAGAAAGAGAGTCAGAAAAACTGAAGGTCTATCTTGAAAAAGTGAGCAAGCACACCTGACTTAGTCTGTACAAGAACGGACTCAGCGTGGTCCCCAAAACACCTCCCTTGGCCTTCATCAGGGTAATAAGTTTTGGTGTGTAGTGGTCAAGTTTGTACATGAAGCTCTGCTCCAGGGACATTGTGGTTATTCTCCTGAATTCCTCCTTGATCTGCATTGACATAAATCACAAATACAATATCAGGTAAGGAGATGAATAATCTGGTGCTAAATGAAAATTCAAATTATGAGGATAGAATTTAAACCTTATAGATATTCATGGTGGAATTATATTTATTATAGAAACATTGTTAGTGCCCAATGGAACAGGTCATACTTGTAAGAGTATAGATTCACCTACCCCATCTTCACAAAACAAAGCAGGCCATCTCTCTCTGAAGTCATCAGCAGCTGGACTTTCACTCACAATCTCAAGCCTTCGAATCGAGAATGTTTTGGCCATTTTCTCTTGAATCACCTTGGTGTTGTTACTCTTCTTTACCTCATTAAGAAGTTCCTGTCTTTCCATCTCTAGACTGTCGCTTGTTTCTCCACTTGGATGTGGAGGAAGGTAGTTCACCTCTGCCTTCTTCGGTCTCTTGCAATTTTTTGCAGGATTTCGCTCACCCGGGAGTTTCCTTCTCAATGAGTTGACATCAAGCTCAGGACAAGGTACTTCAAGCCTTTTCAGTTTGCTACGGTAATTAGCCATCTTGTATGTAAGACGCTGCTGCCACCCATACATGCCTGAAAATGAGGTATCAGGCTCCCTTAGGCATGGATGCTTTTTTAACAGAGCTTCTACAACTGCCAGTCTTTGACGGCCAGTGGGATAAGCAGTGTAGTAGAACACAGTGTCAGCAAGTTTCTCAAGTATGCTTGAGTTCATGGTTGGATTCTGAAGGAATGAACCATCACTTTCATAAGCCTTATTTAAGCCTTATTTCCTGCATTAAGGAGCATTTCAACATCGTATGAAAAGGTGGGTATCTGAAAATTAGTTGGCCATGGTTCTGATCGGCATTCTGGGGACTGTGGTAAAATGATGGTGTCAGCTGAGCTAATTCCAGAATTGTCATCCTGCAAAGACACATCCAGTGACGCTGGAGGAGAGGAAGCAACTGACTCGTTGATGGGAGTCAATGTCAGAATCACAGACTCGTCCATTCTAACTAGTTTGATTGTGTCTTTGTCCTTAACCACATCTGTTGATGTTAAAGTGAAGAATTGGTTATCAAAGTCTTTGTCCATGTACATAACAGTAAAGCTCCCTTGGAGTTGAAAATGACCCTGTGCAACTTCTAAAAGTTCATCTAAAGTGCTAGGGACTCCATTTGGTAGGGTCAACTTGTGAACTTGAGTCTCTTCAATAATCACACGTAGTTGAGTTGGGGCAGACATCATAATCTTGGGCAAGCAGAACTACAAGAAAAAACAAAGAACAAAAGATATGGTTTAATAAGACAAGAGCAGATATTCCAATTAACCACAATATCATATATTTAATGCATGTACTAGACCAAGGGATCCCAACCTTTCGGGACATTTTTAAAACCATACAAAATCTGGAATAAACACACAAATAAGTCCAATGAAGTTGTAATGCAAACAAGATGGATTCACACCATTTAAAATTATACTTTACCTAGTTTTACAGGCAGATGTGGTGTTTCAGAGAAACCATTCGATCGCCTTGCAATGAATAAGTTGCCAATGGGTATGTGTCATTGAGTTGTGAGTGCTCAATCACTTTGACTATGCTTGTGGACTCTAACTTGAAACATCTGAAATGCTCAAGGTACCACGCACTTTGCAATTTCACCACAAACACTAAGCTGTCACGAACAATGATGATTTGCAGTATTTCAGCAAAGTCGGGCAATCCACCAGTGTGGCCATATACCAGGATCATGCCAACACCGTAACTGGTGCCCCGAAATTCTGCCTGTTTCGTCAAATTAACAGCTGTCTCTTCAGGAGATTTCTGTAATAGAAATTCTTGTATGTTGTCATTTACAACCTCTAATGGCACTCTGGACAACTTTGACACAGACACAGCAGGTTTTTTGACATTTGAACTATGGAGATGGTATGCAATCATGGACTGATGTTTTTTTGCCATAGACTTCAAGATGTTACGGAAGCAGTTAGTCTGTCTCACAATCTTCTTAAAGAAGCTATGCTTAGCTTCAAACCTCATTGTCCATAAGGACACTAGTGGACCAAATGCTTTAATGAGCTGAGGATAATGCTCTAAAAAATGGTGTTTTGGAATCAATTTTTGTTGTGGAAAAACACTGCTAAATCTATGTCTATGCTCAGCAATCAGACTATCGAGGTGACCAATGCTTTCATCTGTGTGGGTAGGTGACATTACCAAGGCAACAACATCTTTCAGTGACATCAACAACTGCCAGGCCTGTTCCTCTTCTGGTACTTTGGTACCAAGCATAAGTGGAAGCAACCTCAATAAACACCAATTCTCAGTTGCGTTACCACCAATGGTTTTACGGGAGGCAAAGGTTGGTGGTATACCATGGGGACAATTTGTACGGTCTTTCCACTTGTATGGGAACTGTTTGATGATTCTATTGAGTTCTTCAAAAGAAAAGTATTTTTTCTTTATTAAAACCCCAAGACACAATGCCAATTCTACAGGTACTATACCTTCAAGTAAGTCATGGAGTATATCGGGTGGGTAACCTGTAGTCACATGAAAATGATTTAATCTTTGAGTAATTGCACAATGCTTTTTTACTCCATGACTATGGGTGTTACTGTCCAATGCTGCTTCAATGTCCAACTCATGTTGCTGTTTTGTTCTACTAGGGAACGCTCCTACCCTGACCTCCAAGTCCTGAAACTGGGACCGCTCTCCAACACAAAATCTACAAATGTATGACCCACTAAAACTTTCAATAAACCCCCCGACTGAGTGGGCACCAAGGTTATCGGCAATGACACAAAATACAGTGCCTTTTATGATTTTTCCTAAACAGTGCACAAAAATACCATCATCTTCTAAGCTTCTCAAATCCCTTAATAATGGCTCTAGCACTTGAGAATAACCAAATTCCTTAACATCATTTGCCTTGCACAAAACAGCTAAGTAAATTGATGGTAATGTGGACCTTAACACTGATGGAATATCAGCGAACACCCAGTAGACAGCTGTCACCTTATGCTTTTTACGAGAGGTTCCTAATGGGTTACATATTTCAAAATCGTCACAGTAGAGAAGAAGGGAAAGTCTTAACTCATCTCCAGAGAGAAATGTGTTTTCTTTGAAGTGAGAACCATCACGGAAACTAGTATACTGACCTGGAGAACCACAATGCCTTGTATGCTTCAAAACCTTTTCCTGAATGTCACTATTTTTCAGAGCATGTGACAAGGTTTGCAAAATTGGTATATATTGGAATGTCTTTCCCTCTTTCGCATCAAGTATATACTCCAACGGTTCAACAATAGAGAAATGTTCGTTTAAATAACTATTTCTCTTGTATGCTGTCCCAAGATGCCCTTCCTCACTAAAGGCTGCACTGAGAGGATTTAACTGGCAAATGTTATTCACCAAGTCTGTAATCACCAATTCTTCAACGGTGCAGTTATGATTTTGTAATGTGCTACAGACAATGTTTTTGATAATGGGTGTGGATGCTGTACTGGTTATGAACTGAAGCTCGTCTACAATCTCATCTATACACCTATTAGAGACGTTGAAGATGCAGTCTAATTTAAGTAATAGGGACCCAAGCTCATCAACAATGACTTGAACACAATCTTCACCCTCACTGACAAGTGTTTCATCAGAAGTAACTTCACTTTCATCTACCAGCCAACTACCATCCTCTGTTCCCTGACTTGAATATGTCTGAAATATAGCATGTTTAAAATCGTCAAGGCTGTGAGGATTGTGCTTCCTACTTTTGTGTGAAGCAAAAGTAGAATAAATATTAGTAGTGTAATCACAATCCTTAAAAACACAATGCACAGTTTCGTGCTTTCTCAGATGAACTGCAATGTGTTCAAAATATTGCCTCTCTGTGTTAACACTATATGAATTGCATACAAGACATGAAAATGAATGAGTTTGCCCTAACTGTTCTGCTTGAGTATGATTTCTAGACAAATGGGTATGAAGGGCCCCCCAACTTTTAAATGAACAAGGACAATCTGAGAATAAGCAGGGTATTGTCCGACCTTGACCAGTGTGGAAATGTTTTAATCTATAGTGCTTTATGAGCTCTAAACGTTTTGAGGCACTGAAAGCACATTTTTTGCATGACCATCTCATAACAAAGGATGCCTACTGTTTCTCCCTGATGATGCCAGCATGGAAACCCTTTAATCTGTCCTCAACTGTCCACTGTCCTCATCCTAACTGCAAGGTCACCCTGCAAATCACAATTTAAGATATTAAGAGTGAATAATGGCTAATACTAACTGCAGCAGTATTATATCATGCATAGGTTTTTACTTGCCTGAATGAGACTCACACTCCCTCAACTCACACTCCAATCCTGTAGAAAATCCTGCCTCCAACAAGTGACACCTCAACTCACTTCTTTCTGTTGAGAAATATATATAATAAATATATTAATAACACAAAATACAGATTAACTTCATAAATACAACGTTTTAAGTCTAAACTAAAGCAATGATGCGTTCTGTGTTTGTCACAGCATAAACATTAACCACCAAGCCATATATATATTTTTTTTTTTTGTTTGTTTGTTTGTTTGTTTAAATACATCAAATAGGCCTATGTAAAACGAGTAACGTATTCTCTGTTCTGGAATGCTGAAAACTCAGTGATAGTTCTGATCTAACTCTGCAACACTCATGCAGAACTCCCTTATAAAGGGGAGTTTGTAGGTGTAGCTGCTAGGTCGAGTAAAATAAATGTCACATATGTTACGGTAATGCAACATTAGGAGCCAGTTTAATTCTAAGCGTTTTAGGAAAATGTGGACTTACTTTAGCCTAAGTTAGTGCTAACTTATCAAAGTTAAGCATGGCTAACATTGCCGCCAAAAGTTTTGTAAAGTTTTTTTTTTTCTACTAGATGTAGACCTTAAACCCTAACGTTAAATAGGTGCTATATATAAAAACAACTCGTCATTTTGAGATGAGAAATGTTAAGTTAAGCGTGGTAAACGTTATTGTACTTTTTATCCAAATAAATAGCAGCTCACCTCTTTACAGACGTAACGTTGTCAGTCTTGTCCAGACCAAAATGGCTAGCACTAACGTTATGGCATCACAACTAATATGCTAATATGAACGTTACAGTGGGCTAGCTACAAACCTTAACGTTAACACGTATTATTGCGTCTAGCAGGCAAGACTCAAACTATAAAAATGCATAGAAATCCATATATTATCACAAATCTAAAACAGAAAGGCAATACTTACAGCTTTACTCTCAATACAGCGAAAATGGCGACTCCAGTCTCTCGTTAAAGCGGTTACAGCCATACAGCCCAAAACGTCTTCGGAGTGATTTTGGCGGAATTGATTGTGTCCAACGACGCATGCGCGTTTTCAAATGGAACTTTTCAGAATAAAAGTTACTTGATATTTTCAGATGTTGGTGCTATGACAATAAAGCATGTAAATGGTATGAGCAAATCTCTAATAAGATGTACTCTTCCCACTCAATGAATTAATTACCTGAATATACTGTGTATATATTACTGTTTTTAACTAGTTCTCGCTGAAAGTTGATATTACAATGTAAAAACTACTACTTTTGAATTAATATATATTACTACACCCAAAAATCATTTTTTTGAGTGTAAAGAACAGAGGACAAACCAAGACAAGATTACTTCTCTAGCACTTTGAAAAAGGAAAAAGTGCCGGTGTCTTAAAAGAAAAACATAATAACTGATTTCGTTCCGGAGGATTGTCTCACACATAAAAAGAAATTAAAAAGGAAAGGAATCAAACCCACATCCCCGGTTCATCCCGAGGCTGGGCAGGAGGTACTCTAACAGGGGCCAATCTTGGAGTGGTAGTGGTGGCACGCTTGATGATACACAACACCACTTGGATAGCTAAGTAGATGACAAAGATGGGAATGAGCAGGGGCAAAATGAACTGGACAATCTGAGCAAACAGGGACCCACCCCAGCTACTCAACCAACCTCCCAGGGACCAGCTACCATTATCCCGCTTAAGGCGAGACACTACAGGTGAATAGGGTAAAAATTTAAAATAATAGACATCACCATGAAACTTCCTCAGTTGATTACTTACACAAGTATGAACAAAAAATGTATTACAAGTTTTTGAAATTTGAATGTTTAATTATGCAAATTAGGCATTATCTCATTAAATATGCGCAAATTTGCATATATTTTCGGTAGATAGATCTGAACATATGATAAAGCCAGGTACAAAATAATTTTTTTGTTTGCATACAAGATGAAAATAAAATTACAGAGGGATTTCAGGATATCTGCTTTCATTACCTAGGAAATCAGAATATACTGTCCATAGCCTTAAAAAATCGATTTTTGCCATATATTTTTGATTAAAATGTCACATAAATCAGGCCAGGAATGATTTATTAACAAATCCCTCTGTAAATATCTTCAGAATACTGCTAAGTGTATAACTGGAAAGTTTGGTGTACATAGGTGCTACATAGGCTGAGATGTTTCTACTGGAAAATGAGAAAAACTCAATTTGAGAAAACAGCCTTGGAACACAGCCAAGAGATTCCGTTCTAGACTCGTTCTAGACTCGCCTTTGAACTTTCGCGATTGGTTGCGGTTACAAAGGAAGTGTCCATATTTGGATAGCAGAACGTCATGCAGGAAAAACAGAGCTTTCCAACGGTACTACACATGTTATGTTTTGTATCACGGTCGCGGTAGAGCATGAAACGTTAGAAGACTAACTTTTGGTGAATTTAGGAGGAATATACAGGCGCGAGTAGACAAAATGTAATGAAATAAACACCTAAATGTGTAAATTGGGCTTTGTTGTGGTAGTAGTGTGAAAGAATACATGCTAAGGTAGCAAATTAGCCCAAAATCTCGAAATTGACCAGTGCATGAAAAAACGATGTTTTCACCTGCCGTGTCTCGCCTTAAGCTGCTGCACGTTGGCGTAAATATCTTTGATGTAATTGGAGACATTACCGGTCGAGTCGGGCACATAAGTACAGCATTCCTGTCCAATCAGAGCACAAGCACCTCCCTTACTGGCCAAAACCACGTCCAGGCAGAGCCTATTCTGAAGGGCAACCTGTCTTACTGCATACAGTTCCCGGTTAATGTCTGAAAGAGCGTGTGCAGTGTCATTAGCTACTACATCAACAATGTGTACCAGATCTCTAATCTCATCGAGCGCCACAGTCAGGCCATAAGTTGGTATTAAAGCGGCAAAGAATCTCTGTGTCGGGGTTGCAACAATACTGTGACCCCCAAAAGCGTCACGCTTAGTCCTAGGGGGTATGGATGTTGACTCACCCACCAAATGTTCCCTCTCCACGATCCTCACAGCTGGAACAACATAAGCTAAATAACAGGAGCCTTGCCAATTAGGGGGAAGATAGGAATATGCATACTGTCCACACACAAACATGGAACCACGTACAGGGGCTAGTGCATTAGTGACAACCGTGGCGTTACACCTGGAACACGCATCATCGGGGGAAGGGGAATAAGGACCACTTCACCTGACTGTTCAATGGAAACCTCAGTCTGTCCAACCGGAACTTCATATGGGCAGATGCTCTGACCTACCACCGACCGTCCACTCTTGTCGGCCACCCAACAGATCACACCACGTGGGGCATAACTCAATTTAAGCTTCGTAGGGGGCCCTCTGACCCATGGAGGATTTGGAAAGATGTCATCAGGGGAACCATTTGTAGTATTGTTAAAGGCTGCTACATACTCTGGGATGGTAAAGGGGATGGCTATGTAAGGATACACTTCAGAGGCAGATGGCATTAACCCGCATACCCAACACGAATGCTTACGCTTGGCCTGGGCCAACCCATGAGCCGTCTTCAGGAAAGTGTTGTCCTTGTGCACATCATGATGGCTGTCATACAGAGTATCAGTAACAATAACCAGGTGACACAGGATAACAGCACAACAAAACAACATTCTCAGATGATAAAGGAGACACACAACAACAACACAGAGTTCAGTGAGCTGATCGCTGTTAGAGAATGATGGAGTTGAGGATTCCTTTGGGAAACAGAGTCTTTTTGGGGAGAAGTGCAGGAGACCGGCAGGCAACAGTTCAGTTCAAAGGCAAAAGTCTCTGTCCTGGATGATGTCCGTGGCTTCGAGCAACTTCATGGGTATATGTGGAGTAAAAGTAAAGAGCAGTATCAGTTGGAGGATAGTCATGGTTGCAGTGAGAACAATCATATAATGATTAAATGTAATATATAATCAAGTTCTAGTATTGATTGTAACATAACAATATAATATGCAAACAAATAATGATTAAACATTTCACAGGTATATGTAATCACTCCTGAATTAGATAATAGCTAATGCCAATAATGAAAAAACAGGTAAGACTTGTCCAAGTCTATCACTTTTCTGAGCATGAGTTTGTGTCAACAAGAGTCAATTAGCCCAACACTCCAGGCAGGCTCAGTTTTACAGGGAAAGATTCTACACTGGTGTCCCTACCCTTTTTCATTTTCCTCTGACCTCCCGTGAAAACAACAAATCCACCGTCAAAATGAAAGTCTTTCGTGAATCTTCCTTCCTGGTCTACACCCTATTTCTAAAAATAAAGCGGGCGGAAAATCAGATATAATTCATACCCTGCCCGGGCGTGTCATGTTTCAGGCGGATCAACTAGTTTGCAGTGGCTCACGGGTATCCATTTAGTTTTGCCCTGGACCTTTACTGCCGACTGTGTTATCAACAAGATCTGATACGGCCCGTCGTACTTCACTTCTAGCGCTAACCTTTGGGGCTTGTGAATCATCACCCACTGACCTGGCACTAGGGAGTGCCCACCGTCCGGAGGGTCTCCCCAGGCCTCTTTCACTTGATTAGCCGCTGTCTGGACCGCTTCTGTCAATTGCACACAGTAGTTCAGCATTGCATCTGATGTTAGGTGGATGTCGGCTTTCCTCAGATCAATCGTGCCTGGTGCAGAGAAAGGCCTGCCAGTCACGATCTCAAATGGGCTGAGTCCGGTGTCTCTGTTGCTTGTAGCACGCATGCTACACAGGACTGTTGGTAAGGCGTCAACCCAAGGAATGCCTTCTTGATGTTTCTTGGCCAGTCGTTCCTTCAACGTCCGGTTGGCTCTCTCCACCTGTCCCGACGATTCTGGGTGGTAAGGGCAGTTCAGGGACCATTGCACATTCAGCATGCGGGCCACCTCGGCGCAGACTGCTCCAGTGAAGTGTGTTCCGTTGTCTGAGCAGATCTGTTCTGGCAAACCGTATCGAGGATTGATGTCTTTCACGAGGACTTTGGCAGTGTGTAGTGCAGTTCCGGATCGTGCAGGGAACGCCTCGATCCACCTATAGAACTTGCACAGAACAATCAGAACGTCGCGATAGCCTTTGCACTTTGGAAGGGTGATGTAATCTATCTGAAGAACTCTGAAAGGCCCTGGTGGAGCAGGTGTTTTCAACATTGGCAGCTTGACCTTCCTGTCGTGATTGTTTTGTCGACAGGTGACGCACCGCTTGACGATGTCCCTGGCCGTTGCTGTGAACTTTGGGGCCCACCAGACCTGTATGAATCTGTTCCTCATCTTTTCCACTCCCACGTGTCCAAGTGAATGAATTTGCGTCGCCAGATATGGCAGAAGACTTTCTGGAGCCACTGTTCGTGTTCCAAACCTCCACAAGTTGTCATCATGGAGCTTCACCGCATTTTCAATCCAAGTCCACTTCTCTTCTCGGCTTGCGCTGTTCTGCATGTCTTTGATGTTCGCCAAACTTTCCTGTTTCCCTTCTTCCTTGACCTTCTTTGTCACTCTCATCATGCATTTCTCGTTGTCATTTTCAAAAAATTTCCTGTTACCGTTAGATCCGTCCGTGTTTCCATTTCCGTGTCCATTCTCGTTTGTCGTTTCGTTATCCCCCCCTTCTCTTTTTCTTGCGGCTGTTCTTGACGCCGCATCCGCCAATGCATTGCCTCTTGCCTCAAGGGTGTCTTGCCTTGTGTTTGCTTTCACTTTTACGACTGCTAGGTCTTTTGGTAGTTGCATTGCATCCAACAATTCAGCCACAAGCTCTCCGTTTTTGATGGGTGTTCCTCTAGCTGTTACAAAACCCCGTTGTTTCCACAGAAGGCCAAAATCCATTGTAACTCCATGCACGTAGCGTGAGTCACAATACACAGTAGCTGTCTTTCCTTCTGCGAGTTTCAAAGCTTCAATCATTGCTTTCAGTTCTGCTTGTTGGGCTGAAGTGCCAGGGGTCATGGAATCAGATGCCAATACCTCGCGTTCGGTTGTCACGGCCCATCCAGCGCCACGAATTCCATCCTCCACTAGCGAGGAGCCATCAGTGAACAGTACTAAGTCTGGGTTTTGGAGGGGTTCCTCCTTCACTGGGTGTTCTTGCTCCAAGAGAGCCACCAGGTCTTCACACCTGTGGTCTTCTGTCCCGTCGGTGTCAGTGGGAGCTAGCATGGTGGATGGGTTGGATATTGTAGCTTTCTGAATGACAATGTTTGGAGATTCAAGCACCGCTTGCCAGTTTCCCCAACGGCTGTCCGAGACACATGGAACTTTTCTTCCGGCCATCAAGGTGTTCACTGAGTGTGGGCATTTGACAAACAGCTGTTGGTCGAGCACGATGTTGTTGACCAGCTGTATAGCTAAGTATACAGCCTGTACTGCTCTCAGACAGGGTCCAAACCCAAGGGCTGTAGTGTCAAGTTTAGCAGAATAGTAGCCCACCGGTCTCATCAGGCCTCCATGTTCTTGTGACAGTATGGATGTCAGGTAGCCACGGTTCTCGTTGACATAGAAAGTGAATGGTCGTCTGACATTGGGTATTCCCAGGGCTGGGGCTTCACACAGTGCATTTTTTAAATCTTCAAACGCTTTTCGTTGTTCTTCTCCAAATTGGATCTGTTCCTTCGAATCTGGTCTTCCTTTTAGCAAGTCGTTTAGGGGTTGAGCAATCTCAGTGTAACATTCCACCCAGGATCTGTTGTAATTGCAGAGCCCAAGAAAAGATCGAAGTTCTTTGACTGTCTTGGGGTCTGGGGTCCTTCGGATTGCAGCAGTTCGGTCTTGAGTGATTTCACGTTTGCCTGGGGATATCTTTTGTCCAAGGAACACAACTTCAGTCTGTGACATTTGTGCTTTTGCGTAGCTGATTTTGTGGCCTTTGGCTGCAGATAGTCCAGCAAAGCCAGCACGTCTCTGTCGTGTTCTTCTTCAGTCTCGGATGCAATCAAAATGTCGTCCAAATACGTGATGACCTCTGAGGTCAATTTGGGTGCTTCAGGAAGCGTGAGGTGTCGTCGTAGCGCCTGATGGTAGATGGTTGGTGCGCAGCTTAGGCCCTGAGGCAGTCTTTTCCAATGGTATTGACTCCCGTCGAAGGAGAAGGCCAGCCAGTCTTGACACTCTGCGGCGATGGGAATTGTCCAGTAGGCGTTGACGCTGTCCAGCACCGTGAACATTTTATGCTCCGGTGTCAAAGAGTTGAAAATGGTGGACACGTCCGGCACTATTGGGCAGATGTGGTCAAGAGTCTTGTTGGCTTCCCGATAGTCAATGGTCAATCTCCAGGTGTTGTTGGCCTTTTTCACGGGCCAGACTGGGGCATTGGAAGCAGACTTTGTTTTGGCGATGACTCCTCTTTCCTCTAATTCCTTGATGATTGGGCGGAGTCCGTCCAAGGCAGCTCGATTGATGGGATATTGCTTCACACACGGAGGTGGTCTTCCAGTCAGTCTGACAGGTTCCATGTCCAGCAGTCCACAGTCGTTCTTTCCTTTGGCCCATGCAGCGTGTTCCCGGAGGTCCTCTCTTTTCAGCCTTCGCAGGTTCAAAGAGACTTCCCCATCTTTAAATTCGAGGCTGGCATTAAAGGACAGCAGCACATCCATCCCCAGCAGGGGTTCGCGGATCTGGTCGCCTGCCCATAGGTGGCATGTTACCTCGGTGGGTCCAATGGGTATGGTGACTGGGGCTGTTTGCTTCAGACTGAATTTCTCTCCGGATGGTCCACAAGCTGTCTTGGTGACACCTGACAGAGGAATTTTGTGTTTCTTCAATAGTTTGGACGAAAAGACTGTGAGTTCAGCACCAGTGTCAATCAAAAATTCAATTTCAATGTGTTCTTCAAGCAAGGCAGTAACGTAAAGGGTGTTGTCGGCAAGTCGTAGGGCGGCGGCAATTGATCGGAGTGAGGGGGTGTCTAGTTTCCCGGGACTGCAGAGAAGAGGGTTTCCAGCTGTTCCATGCTCAGGTTTTTGAATCTTTTCAACATGGCTTTCTTGTCCTCATCATTGTCGGAACCCTCATCTCTCCTCCGGCGGTTCGGTTCTTCCCCGCAGGACCTCCAGTTCTTTGGCTTTTCCTTGCAGTCTCTTTTCCAGTGGCCTGTCTTCCCACAACTGTGGCACTTCCCTTTCTTCTCTCGCGTCTCCTTGCCCTCTTTCTTGTTGGCATTCAGGTTTCTGATCTTCACCTCAGTATCGCGTGCTGCCCTGATGGCGCTGTTCATGACTTGATGGAAATCAACGCTGTCATCCTCCCAGTTGGCGAAGGTCAGTTTCACACCTTTTTGGATTTCAGGCAGGAGCCCCCGAAGATATTGACTCTTCAAAGGCACCTCGGTGGCTGCTGCGATGGTGTCGGAGTCGTGGTTCATTCCCCCGTATTGCAGATAGAGTTCAATAAAGCGGTTCCCGTAGGCATCCACAGACTCTCCCTCTTTCTGCAGGCAAGCTGAGATCTTGGACCAGTCAACTGTGGCCTTTGCTTGTTGTCGTAGCCACTGGCGAATTTCTTCCCATGCGTCATCCAACTGCAACTGGTTCTCTCCCAAAGCTGATGTGACCAGTGCTCGAAGTTGTTCTCTTTCTCTGACATTCAACACACGATGTAGGATCTTCAATGCATCAAAAGGGTGCAGGTCTCTCATCTCCTTGAGTTCTTTTATCTTCGTCCAGGTATGCCGTCCGGCATCCCGAGGGTGTTGTATGGCGGCGGACCATTTCTGGATTTCGTCGCCCTTTGCTGGTTGGTAGAACACAGACACACCATCAGCGTTGGCTACTGTGCGTACTGGGCATATGAGTGCCTCATCAGCTGATTCGTCCCAGACATCCCATCCCTCTGCTGGTGGTCTGCGCCTTTTGGTCTTTGGCTTGGTTACGGGAGCAGCCGCTCCCTGGCTTGCATCAGATGTGGATGGGGCATCAGTCACGGGTACAGCAGTTGCATTATCATTCGCTGGTGCTTGGTTGGCTTGTTCGGGTGGCAGGTATTGGGGGTTGGTTGCAGGTGGCACTGGTAACAGCATGGATGGAGTTGGAGTGGGTGCTGTAGCCCCAATGGCCGGTGGCTGGTAATGGCCCTGTTGGGGTTGAGCAGTTTGTTGGTAGTTGATCACATATGGAGTGTAGAGGCCAGGGCCTGTTGGTGGGCCCATGCTGGCTTGAGCATCAGCTGTAGATGGTTGGTAACGGGGCCTCTCCCTGTTGGCTGTTGGTACCCGCCAGGTGGGGTGCTGTTCATTGGCTCAAACAGACCTCCAATAGCCGGATAGTGTGCGATGAAACTGCCTCCCAGCTCAATAGTGTCAGAGATGTCCACTGCACTTCCAGAAGCCTCCACCATGGCAGGTGGCGCTGCTGGGTCCAAGCCATGCAGTGTCGGGTAGAGGCGGGTGCTGTGCTGCCCGTCACGCCTCCCTCCCCCAAGATGGAGCGGTGGTAGTGGGAGGAGTTGGCTCCTCCCCTCAGAGTGGCGCGCTGTGACTGCTCCTCTTCGCCTCATTCCAGTGTGTTCTAGCAACATGTCTGCTTCTGCCAACTGTTCCTCCAAATCATGTCTCTCCATCTCACTTCTCCAAGTCTTATCTCGAATCTCTGTCTCCAATTCTTGTATCTTCCTTTTCAATGACTCTTCCACAATTGCAGCCGTCTGTAACCTCTTTCCAGCTTTGCTGCCTGTGATTTCAATTCTTCTGCCAGACATTCGGTACGGTGTTTTTCGGCATCCACCTCCTGTGAGCAGGATGCCCGCATAGCCCCCATAAAGGATCGCCTCAGTTGACTCATTAACAAAAAGGCATAGGGCTCACGATGTCTGTTGTGCTTTTTCCAACTCAAATACACCTCACGAATCTTCTTAGGTGGCCAGCGCCCCTGGACAATAGATGCTGAATCAATTTCAAAATCTGTTCGCAATTTTTCTTCAAATTTGCCCAATTGAAATTTCTTCGCCATCCAATCCGACACATAATCTTGTATTTCAGCAAATGTCTCCTCCTGCTGAGGCTTCACTTTCTCCTCATCATGGTCAGCTGCTTGCTTATCTTCTTTTTGCTTATTGCGCCCGCGAGCCATCTCTGATTTCTTACTCTCTTGCACAATGTCTTGTTCCAAATTATTATTGGGGCCCGAAGCCATACGAATTGGACTATGTGTTCGTACAAGGACGTGGTCCTTTATTTAAACTTTTTTCTTAAATTTGTCAGTAGTGTGTGATGTTTTAGTGCCAACTTTTGCGATTCTTCTTTGGCCAAAGAAAAAAAAAACCTCTCTCTCTCTCTGTCCTTCTCCTTTTTTTTCACACACGCACACACGCTCGCTGCTCCCGCCAGGGAAAAGAAAACACTCTCTCTTTATCTCTCTCGCTCCGTAACCTGGCACTTGGTAAATTATTTTACTCACAGCATGAAGCCACAACAATAAATTTCACCAGTGTCAGTTCCACTTAACTCAGACTATTTCCTCTCTCCCAAAAACGGCTGGACAACGACAAAAAATTAATGTCTCACTCACACTTTTAACGATCTCTCGCTAAATTCACAGTTGACAAAGTCAACAAAAACATAGGTTGGAAACCCTATCCCACTTTTCACTTACTGCACAACCAAAACACCCCCCTCTGGTGATTTCGTCTCCTCTCTGTATCACTGTAACGCTAAGTTTAGTCCTAGGCCATTAAACTAAACAAAGACCTTGAAAAACAACCACACAGTTCACTTCAGCAACAATAATGACTGTAGCAACAGTAACTCCTATTTTCTCTTCGGCACCCGCACAGCATTTATCACAAAACCCACACAGCTTTTATCACAAAACCCACACAGCTTAGCATGTAATGGCAGTACAGAAAAAGAAAAGCTTTAATCCCCCAAGCTTGTCCGTAGTTAATCGATTACTTCTTTTAATTCGTTCACGAATTTATTCCAATTACCCAAAATATGTGTACACTCATTAATGTGCAGCTTTAAATCCAAAAAATTCTAATTTACTCCCTAAATTATGTTTATTTTTTTAACTTTACTCTTGGTTCTTTGTCACGCACAGAGGAGAAAAAACTCTTTGCTTTCACCTGGTCAGAGTTTCTTCACTGCGGCGGGTGCACACGCACACAGCGTCCTCCCTCTTGGTAGGCTTCCAGCTGGGGTTGGTCATGTCAGCCTGGGGCCCAAAATAGACTCTTCTTACAGATGTGAAGTTTCAAAATCTGCCCTCGAAGTCTGTTTGAACTCGAAGTCTGTTTGAACCCGAAGTCTGTTTGAACCCGAAGACTCAGTCTGACCTCGCCGAATGGATGTTCTCGTCTTCCCCCTCCTCTTGCATCCGGGTCACGGCACCAAATGTTGGATTCACGATCGTTTTGCGTTGTGTTTTAGTTCTGATGTCTGTATTGAAGATGGTCAATAAAGCTTGACGGCTGGATCAGGATCGGTGATCAAAAGAATTTATTGTAGATGGTACAACACTCACTAACCGAGCACAGGCTAAGTCTCAAACAGTAAAACTGCACAGACTCTAACAGGTGTGGTAGTTAGTAGAAGCGGGCTGCTGTTGAGCGTCTTGGCATAAGATGCTCCCCGAGTCGCTTCCTCGATCCGTCTCGAAGTCCAAACCTGAGACAAAGCCTGTTATACTAAAATCATATCTACGTAAATCATGCCAACGTGGAAGGTACCAGGCACCAGAAATAATAGGAAAAGTACTAGCCCTGAAAACAGAATAAACAGGTGATATCTCATTCTGCCCATGCTATCACTACGGCCAGGAACATGACATTCTGACTCTGTTGATATTCAATCCTATGTGCAGCCATACAGGCGCCTAAGGAACTAGGGAGTGAAACAATGGCATGCACCTCTCCACGTCTCTACTATACACAAAAGTAACACATAAGTAACACAGATGGACACATCAGAATACATACAGAAATACCCCAAATTCTTACACATGCTAACATGCTAACTATGCTAACCATGTTACTTAGCTAATCATTTTTAGCAGTTTTGTTAAAAATGCTAACTAACATGCTAGCATGCTAACTATGCTAACCATGTTACTTAGCTAACTTAGCTAATCATTTTTAGCAGTTATGCTAACTATGCTAACTAGCATGCTAACTATGCTAACTTAGCTAACCTAACTAATCATTTTTAGCAGTTTTGCTAAAAATGCTAACTAGCATGCTAACATGCTAGCATGGTAACTATGCTAACCATGTGACTTAGCTAACCTAGCTAATCATTTTTAGCAGTTTTGCTAAAAATGATAACAATGTTAGCAATGTTAACATGCTAACTTTGCTAACCATGCTAACTAGCTACAGAGGTAGGAGTCATAGTTGATGAAAAGTGTTGACATAGTTGATGATAAGTTAAAAGTTGTTGATAGACAGCTAGTGAATATATATAGTTTAAAAGTTGAATGTAGATAGTTTAAAAGTTGTTGATAGACAGCTAGTTTAATAGATAGATAGTTTAAAAATAGACCGTTTAAAAGTTGAATGTAAAAAGTTCAGTAGTTTAATGGGTTACATTGTTTAACAGTGGATTATTGTAGTGAGGACTTTTATTTTGAAACAGTTTTGGGCAGAGGAAACAGTTGAATAGGATGTGTAGTCTTAATTGACCCAGATTGTATGCTTAAAGCCTGAGTCTGCAGGTGGCCTGAACACCTGCCATAGGATTCTAATTGCTTAACGGCCATATTATGATGTCACAATCGGCAATGTTAAGTCTATGGGGATTTTTAAAAAGTTTTTCTTTAATAGTTTAAAAAGTATAAAAGTTTCAAAGTTGAAAAGACATAGCAGCTTTGTCCGTTTGAATACCTACGTTACAAAGTTTGAATGAAGTTTCTAAGTTAAACTGTTCAAGAGAAATAGCGTACGGAAAAAGTGGTAAGCGGAATAATAATGAGAAGTTGTTGCCTAGGAAGAACAGTACAGTGCATTTTCATGCACTGTAACTAGAAATGCAATTCCAAGGAATTACCAGTGCATGAAAATGCTAAAGTTGTGATGTAAAATATCATGTATAGTTAAAACAGGTAATACAGAGATGGTTACTACGGTGATGCTAGGATAGACATGGTGGTTGCATAGCTTAATAAAAGTTGATAGTTTAAAAGTAGACTGTTTAAAAGCTGAATGTGGATAGTTTAAAAGTTGTTGATAGACAGTAGATAGTTTAAAAGTTGTTGATAGACAGCTAGTTTAATAGATAGTTTAAAAGTAGACCGTTTAAAAGTTGAAGGTAAATAGTTTAAAAGTTGTTGACAGACTGGAAGTTGAATGAATGTTGATATTCAAATAGTTTAATGGCTGTGTATAGGTAGATTGACGATAACTGAAAGTTGGAACGGCTCTAATGTTTGTTGGCAGTTATGCTAAGATTTTTAATTCTGCTCACCATGCTACTTAGCTAATGTTTTATAGCAGTGCTAGCAATGCTAACATGCTAACCATGGTACTTAGCTAACTTAACTAACATTTTCTAGCAGTTTTGCTAAACATGTTAACTATGCTAACATTGTTAGCATGCTAACATGTTAACCATGCTACTTAGCTAATCATTTTTAGCAGTTATGCTAACTATGCTAACTAGCATGCTAACTATGCTAACCATGTTACTAAACTAACCTAGCTAATCATTTTTAGCAGTTTTGCTAAAAATTTTAACTAGCATGCTAACATGCTAACTATGTTAACCATGTTACTTAGCAGTTTTGCTAAAAATGTGAACTAGCATGCTAACATGCTAACTATGTTAACCATGTTACTTAGCTAACTTAGCTAATCATTTTTAACAGTTATGCTAAAAATGCTAGCTAACATGTTAGCATGCTAACCATGTTACTTAGCTAACCTAGCTAATCATTTTTAATAGTTTTGTTAAAAATTTTAACATGCTAACTTTGTTAACCATGCTAACTAGCTACAGTGGGTAGGAGTCATAGTTGATGAAAAGTGTTGACATAGTTGATGACAAGTTAAAAGTTGTTGATAGACAGCTAGTGAATGTATATAGTTTAAGGGCCAGTCCCAATTCTCTTCCCTTCACCCTACCACTTCATTGAAGTGCCCTTCACTGGGGAGTGCCCCTTCACAATGGAGTGAGAAGTGTTAAGGGATTGAAATCTTTACCTACGAAATGGGATACCACTCGATGCGTCATTGCGCCATTAGTACCTAAGGAGTTCTCCTACGTCACACGCATCAACGAAAGTAGCCGTAGACGTTTCATTGATGAAAATGCATGCTCCAGGTGTTATGTTAGCTTTTATCATCCTTCTCCGTTTAACCAACCAACGGAGAAGAAATGAGATGAACAGAAGACGTCTTCGACGCCTACTAGCGATGTCGGATGTCTTTCAGGTATGTGGATTTTTTTTTTTAAATTTAAGGTTGTCCTGAACTTGGATGTAACGTTAACGTTGGTCTTACCTGCTCGAGAGGTGCGTGCGTTCACATCAGTCTATGGTTCAAAATTTGCGAACGTTTCTGTTGAACAAGTTTTCTCTGTAGCCTACCGTTAAATTTAACTTTTGTGTAAACAGTTAGCCTCCCTGTTTAGAAGTAGCCTAGTATAGTGACGCTCATGGTTAAAGCGTAACTTTCGCCAAAATGCAGGTGTTTTTGTGAATGGGAATCGTAGGGGCACTAGTCCTACTATTTTGATACATGATCGCGTCAAAATCGCTAAATCAAAACAAAAAGTGAATTGTTCTTCTATGTTATTATTGCCATTTCCTGTGATTAGGCCTACTCAAGCTCTATGTAACTCAGTTGAATTTGATTTGCTTTTTAATTTTTCGTTTGTAGGCTATTTTAGAGGCATCACAAAGCACACTCATTGTGAATTGAATTGGTAAAAACAGTGAAGTTTAGCCTAGGCTACTGTTTGTGCATGTTAAAGCTGGTGACTTTTGTCCAATAATGTTTATTATTTGTTCTTCAGAGTATTATTCAGTATTATGACCTACTGTCATCTGAATATCCACATACCCCATCCTGCAGTTATGGTTGAATGAAGAGCTGGAGCTAAAGGAGGACTTCAGACTGAGTAGACGGGCCATACATGCTCTGCAGAGACTGCTGAAAAGCAAGCAGGATCATGGCTGGGGCCATGAACTGGAGGTCCTCAGTTCGCCCATTTTATGGCGGGAGTTTCGAATTGTGAGATTTGCATAGGAAGGAGGTGTCGATAGGGTTTTGAAGTATGTATGTCCATTTCACCCACTGAACTATCGCTATTCATCTATGACAAGGTAAACTCGGTTTTGCATTCTATGACCCCTTTAAGGTGGAGAGCTGGGGGCCTCAGGCTATAATGGCCAGACACAATGATAGAGGTTTAGTAGGGCAAGGCAGTAGTAGTGCGCATCCAGTATGAAAGTCGCTAGCACAGTACAGGGGCTGACGAGCCGTTGGCTACAACACAGGCAAGGCAGTAGTAGTGCACGTTCACTCTGAGGCTCGTTTGAGCGATAAGGCTTAGCAGCTATGTTCGTGGGGTTAAACACAGACGGAGTCACTCGTTCTAGGCTCGTGAGAGCAAGGAAACAGGGCCTGTCGTTGTATGCTACAACCATCATTGGTGGACACTCGTGGTCGAGTATGTCGGTCCTCCTTTTTGGTCCTTATGGGTCTTCAGGTGAGCGAAGAGGCCAATCCTGGACCCGCATATTTTGGGGCAATGTGGGCATGGGTGGGCAGTAGCGCTTGTGGGTTTGGGTGGAGCCCATCTCGGACAAGTTGTCTCCAGGCCACCCTGTTAGTTGCTGTGGCCTCCCAGGTATTAAGGCTTATGTGGAACTTCTTGAGGTTTGTACCTTTTCTTTTGGCCACCTGGGGCACGCTTTCCTTGGACAAGGACTTGTTTGGGGAGGCAAGAGTCAGGCATTCGAATCACGTGGCCAGTCCATCTGAGCTGGTGTTGGGCGATGATGGCAGTGATGGTGGAGATGCCAGCCTCCTCCAGGACGCTGGTGTTGGTCCGTCGATCCTCCCAGGTTATCCTAAGGATTCTCCGGAGGTACCTCTGATGGAAGGCCTCAAGTGCTCCCAGGTGCCTGCTGTATATGGTCCAGGCTTCTGACCCATACAGGAGAGTGGGGAGCAGTACTGCTTTGTAGAGTAAGATTTTGGTCTTTGACTGGAGGTCCCGGTTCTCAAAGACCCTTTTCTTTAGTCTACAGTATGCCCCGCTGGTACAGCTAAGACGGTGGTGTACCTCTTCATCAGTGGTGGCTTAAGATGATAGGAGGCTGCCAAGGTATGGGAAGTGGTCCACATTTTCCAACCTGGTGTTGTCAATGGAGATGTTTGGGGGGGTGCTGCTGTTTGGTGGTGGCTGATGGAGGATTTGACTCTCTTTAATGTTGATGGCCAGACCAAGCTGTTTGTACGCTTTCGCGAAAGCAGTCAAGGTGCACTGTAGGTCCTCTTCTGAGAGGGCTACAATAGCATTATCGTCTGCAGTCAAGGTGCACTGGAGGTCCTCTTCTGAGAGGGCTACAATAGCATTATCGTCTGCAGTCAAGGTGCACTGGAGGTCCTCTTCTGAGAGGGCTACAATAGCATTATCATCTGCATACTGCAGCTCTGTGATGGATACGGTGGTGGTTCGACGTTTAGCCCTGAATCTGTTGATGTTCAGAAGTCAGTCAGTCCTGTACATAATTTTGACTCCCTGTGGCAACTGGTTTCCTGTGAGATGGAGGATGCCTGCGATGAAGATGGAGAACAGCGATGGAGCAATGAAGCATCCCTGCTTAACTCCTGTGTCCTGCTTAACACTGTGGCAGACATGTTGTCGTGTAGCAGCCGCAGCACTCGGATGTATTTTCTGGGCAGCCAATTTTTGCCAGGACCAGCCAGAGGGCCTGACGGTTGACTGAGTCAAAGGCTTTGATGAGGTCTATGAAGGCCATGTATAGCGGTTGATTCTGTTCCCGGCACTTTTCTTGCAACTGACGAGCAACGAAGATCATATCCGTAGTGCCTCTGTTTGGGCGGAATCCACTTTGAGACTCGGGAAGAGTCTGCCTTGTCACCCTTCTTAAAGAGGGAGATGACTAAAGCATCCCTCAGCTGTGCAGGGATTTCCTCTTTTTCCCATATTTTGAGGAGCAGGGTGTGGATGTGTTCAAGGAGGATGGGCCCACCATCTTTCAGGATCTCAGCTGGGATGCTATCAGGCCCAACGACCTTGTTGTTTTTCATTGTCCTGATAGCGTCCTGCACTAGTTGTTGTTGTCAACTCCTCGTTACGAACTCCAACGTTGTGTCTCTGAGGTATCCAAACAGCAGCAGCACTCCTCTTCACTCGATAATCCGGAGCGTACCACGGATCCACGTCTCACCCCCACAAGGTCTCCCAAACACTAAAAGTCACACGCTTAAAAACACATGGTCCATGGCTGTTAACCAATCACTAAAACCCATGCATTACCGCTGCACACCTGTACATAGTTAACGATAAAAACAGTTAGTGCCCATGACTGCATTGTTTATGTCCGCCTGATAATTCTTCCCCATTATGGGAAACAAACCCTGAAATGTTAGTTCCACCATGCTACGTGCCGTCACCCGGTGACGTGTGTGTGTGTGTGTGTGTGTGTGTGTATTTCAAAAAGACTTCGTTTTAAAAACAATATATAACAATATTATTACATATTCACTTTTTATTATTTTACAGAACTACAAGAACACAGTGGAAAGGTCTGATCTGCCTCCTGTCTCTCTCTTCTCTGTGGTTCTGAACCCAAACCCATAGCAGCACTGACTCCTGAATGTTATTCCAGAGCCCAGTGCACATTGCAGGATCCAGAGAGGGTTTCAGGAGCTCTGATCAATGTGGCAAAGCACCTGGGCAACCTGAAGTTCAGAGTCTGGGAGAAGATGCAGGCGAAAGTTCAATACAGTAAGTTGCTATTTCAGAATATACAAATACCTAATAAGTGATTGTAGCAACCCCCATGCCATGTTGACAGACATGACACCTTACATTATCCAAATTCTCTCTTTGGGTCAGCCTTAATTCTATTAAAGGTGTTATATGTAAGAACGGCCACTAGTGTTTAAAACGGTCCAAAATCAAAACATTTGAGAGTATTATGTAGGCTACTCTGGCAGTCTGAAATGCTACTAGCTGTGTGATTGGTAAATTGGTGATAGATACTTTATTGATCCCCAAGGTGGAGGGTGGCACAGCACGCCAAAACACAAACTCAGAACAGTATTTGCAGGCTACAAATGAAAGTTTGAAATGTAAATATCCTGGCTGTACCATTGCCAGTATTTGAAAATAACATGTTGTTTCTTTAAAGGCGCTCTAAGCGATGCTGGGTAACGTCACTTCTGTTGACGTTCAAACAAAACAGAAAGCTAGCTCGCCCCTCCCTCCCGTGCAATTGAAACTCTCCTAAATGTGCATCTCGTCGGTCATTTGCTGGAACAGTTTGTTATGTTTTTATGGGCAAGGTTTGCCCAAGTTGTTTTATGGCTGTTTTTGGAGCCTGGGTTGTCCACAGAGATCACATTTTTTTACAGTGTATTCAGGACACAGACAGCTAGCGGATGGTTTGCTGTAAGTGACAAAAAATGTTTTAGTCTAAAAAATTTATGACATCACTTAGAGCACCTTTAATCAATTCAATTCAAGGTTGCTTTATTAGCATGACTGTAAGTAAGTACAGTGTTGCCAAAGCACAATTAAAACAGCATAACAATTAGAACATTGACAGCATTACAGGAAACAGTAACATGAAAAATTGTGTGTATACCCTCACTTTCTCTCTCTTTTTCCACACACACACACACACACACACACACACACACACACATATGCATGTGATCACACACACACACTGTGACGGTTCCCTGTCCTGTGAATATTGTGTCACTATTTAAATGTAATGCTCCGTTTGGCCATTTGGGCAGCATGGCGCTAGTTAATTAACGAGTCCCCTTTGACCTATTTATATCCGGACATGGATGTCTGGAGGACTCGGCTGAGTAAGAGATCCTGACGAATGCGTCTCGGGAGAGCTCTTCTATTACTAACGTTTGTTTTCGCGAGAGTAACGTTCGTCGCTGTCTTCGGAATGGTTACAAGATGCGTTGGCTGGACTGCTCGGATTTCATGGAATGATTACGGGAGGCAATAACTTTCACCTTTTGGATCTAAACGAAGTGACCCACGGATCAGGGTAGGCCATTGACTGACGTGACACTGAACTTGATCCGACGTTAGCGTTCTCCCTTATAGACCTCTCCAGAATATATCCCGCCTCCTAACTTCCGTATCCATCCAACTTCCGGGCGTGGATTGTCTATGGGAAATAACATGGCGTTTTGAAAGATCGTACCTGTCAAACTCTGTAAGTGACAAAGTAGAAAAAGCTGCTGGGCCGATTGGCCTACACACTTCTGCCATCTAGTTTCCACTGGATTTTTTGATTTTCGGTGGCGTTTGAGTAGTATAGTCTATAGTATACTATTTAAACGGCACCGACAATCAAAAAATCCAGTGGAAACTATATGGCAGAAGTGTGTAGGCCAATCTGCCCACCGGCTTTTTCAACTTCGCTACCTACAGATGTTTTACCGGTATGATATTTCGAAACGCCATGTTATTCCCCATAGACAATCCACGCCCGGAAGTTGGATGGATACGGAAGTTACGGAGGCGGGACTTATTCTGGAGAGGTCTATTGACTGTGTTGTTGACTTTTGGAACATTTAACATAATACGAGGGGAGGACGGTAGGACTCGTGTTGAATGGATATAGTAAACGAAGCATCTGTGGGATTCTGATTATCTGTTGATGAACTAGGTTTCTTAAGGGACTTGATGAAGTGTGAATATTCTCCTGCTTGTGTGTGTTACAATATGCAATCGAAAATGAACTCAAACTTGTTGCTGTGTTTCCTATTCATGTTTATGTATGCTGCCACGCCTGAATGTTAGTTTAAACACGCTGAATGTATTAATAGGCATAGCCTATTTGTGAGTGTTGCATTTAATAGCCTCAACGTGATTGCAGGTAGTTGATAGGCTACATGTATTTTGTAATGTTTCTCACTTTCCTGACACGACTTAATGACTAAATTGGCAGACTAAAAGCTGCCTGGCACCCCAGCAAAAATTAAGAAAGTAAGAAAACCGTTACAACACGGGCAGCATACACATTATAATACATTGGATTAATTACAGACATTAGGTCGGGCATTGTGGCAAAGTGTCCGACTCACTGTCCCTCATGTCGTGGCAAGCTGTAACGTATTTTGCAGCCAGCGGAGCAGTCAATCCTTCTCCTAGCAGGTGGGTCAATTTATCACAGTCTTTAAGGGAGCTAAAATTTGGAATTTTATTTGAGAATTGTAAAAAATATCTTTTTCTAATCTGTTCAAACTTTGGACAGTATAGGAGAAAGTGCATCTCTGTTTCAACCTCACCAGTCATACAGTGACCACAGAGCCGCTGCTCTTTGGGAAGCCATGATTTTTTGTACCGGCCTTTCTCTATGGCAAGGCTGTGGTCACTTAACCTGTACTTGGTAAGAATCTGTCTCTGCTTTGTATCTCTGACGGTGGAGAGGTACTCTGCCAATTCATTATCTCGTTTTAGTGACAAGTAACATTCTAATTGGGGGCCAAGTAGCGAAGCTGCGAGGACCTCATTGTGTTTCTACGTTTTCCTAATATATTATTATATGCAATGGAAGTCAATGGCAACCCATAGAACCGTCTGGTAAAAAGTTGGGAAATTTGGCACACTAATTGGGGACGGTCCCATGATTCATGTCACCAAGTTTCATGTCGGCAACTCGAACCCTCTAGCGCCACCAACAGGCCAAAGTTGGAAGTGTGTTCACTCACGTAACTTTTGACCCGTAGGTCCGATTTTCAAAAGTCAGGTATCGTTGGAATCCTTGGACCAAGCCGAGTTCAACGCACCCTATGACGTCATTTTCCGCCATGATGGATTTTCCGCCATTTTGGATTTCATCAAAAACACTTAAAATGTATCAGGGGTCACATACTTTCTCTGATTCCCACCAAATTTTACACAGATCATCTTCAGACCAAGCCTCACAAAAGTTATCACTTTTCGTCTTCGGAAGTATTACTGTTCGCCCGTAACAGCCAATAAAAATTTGCGGCGAAGCCGCCAAACAGGAAGTGAGCTCATATCTCAGCAACCCATTCATCTGTCATAACCAAACTTAGTAGATGTTCTCAGGACCCAATCAGGGGGACGCTCAAGAAATCTGGTGACCTTTGACCTCTAGGGGGCGCTGTAATTAAGAAACATGCCTTTTGGCCTGTAGCTGCTGTTGTGCTTAGAATTAAAATGCACTAGTGGTTTCAGGTAATACTGTTGGAGGTCCTTAGGCCAACCCAGGCCAACTTGTGATGTCATCATAATTGATTCGGCCGCCATATTGGATTTAATCAAAAACATCAAAAAGTTTTCACAGGTCACACATTTCATCTGATCTTCACCAAAATTGGCACAGACCATCTTCAGACCATAACCTATCAATATATTGCTTTCTGGAACAATTGACAAAAGTAGTCTTCCGTAACAGCCAATCGAATTTGGTGGCAAAGCCGCCAAAAAGGAAATAAGCTCATATCTCATCAACCCTACTATGTATCATAACCAAACTTACTACATAGATTCATGACCCCATTAGGAGGACGCACAAAATATTTGGTGACCTTTGACCTGTAGGGGGCGCTGTAATTAGCAATATTGCATTTTGATCTGTAGTTGCTGATGTGTTTTATCAATCTTTTATTTTTTGATGTGAAACTGATGACAACATGTTCCATCCAGTTTATTCTAATGCGTGCGTGTAGGGGCGGGACGGGACGGGCAGGGGTGATTAGGTGGGGGGGGCTGGCTGGCGGAGGCGGAAGCAATACTCAGCCCTGTTTCAGCCCAACAAAGTCAGTTATGTTTTGATGTGACACTTGTTGAAAGTGTTGATCGCTGGTGTCTGAGTTCTATCTTGTCGCCGTGGCTACTCCGGCCTATTCTGCTTGGCCCCCTCATTGCTGCTTGCAGCTATATTTTGGATTGTGATTTTGTTTGATCATCCCAATGTTCCAGATACTTATTCTTACTTTGATTCATAATTTGTTTTACTTTGATCTGATTTTGAAAAGCAGTGCTGGTCTGAGATCGATGGGTTAGAGTATTAGTTAACTTCAGAACCAACTGGCAAAGGGGACTGGTTTTAGGGCTGACCTCTTGGGTTTTGTATGCTTGAAACTGTATGGTGTTCTCGTCACTAGAATTTAGGTGGATCCAGAATTGTAAAGATCTTTTTTGTATATTTAATGCCAATGGGAATCTGCCTAATTCTGCCCTGCATGCATTTGTTGGTGTTTTCCTTTGGACTCTAAGAATGTTTCTAATAAATTCTGCATGTAGGGATTCAGTGGGATGTTTGTCCCATCTAGTGTAGTCTAGCTTGCTGAGTGGACCCCAGACCCCATACCTCGCATCCATCTAATGCAATTGGCATTATTACACTGTTGAATATTTTGCACCAGATTTTAATTGGGATTTGTATTTTATGGAAATTTCTTTTGATGGCATAGAGAGCTCTACGAGCTTCATCTTTTAGCGCATTCACTGCAAGGTCAAAGCTTCCTGAGGCACTGAGTTTCAGGCCTAGATAATCATAAGATAAAGAATGCTCTAGAGCGGTGTTTCCTAGAGTGAAAAGGTGTCTGCCTGCCTGATATCTTGCTTTCTTTTGGAATATTACAATCTTTGTTTTGTCCAAATTGACGGTCAGGGCCCAGTTCTGACAGAATTGCTCTAGCAGATCTAGGTGCTGCTGTAGTCCTTGTTCTGAGGGTGACAGCAGCACCAGGTCATCTGCAAAAAGCAGAAATGTAACTTCTGTATTGTTTAGTGTCAGGATGGTCAGGAATCAAATGCAGATTACAGAATATCTTGCAGTCTTGGTTTATTGGAGTGAAAATATTCAATACTCCACAAACTTGATCATCAACAAAAACAGGCTCTCGATAACAAAAAGACCTCTCAGGCGGGATAAGTTCAAAACTAAACAGAGCACAAAAAACTGAAAAGTCAGCAGAGCTTACGTGCCAGTAACAGGTAGTCTTAGGCAGGTCTCACAAACACAGACACGACGATCAGACAAAGAACAATGAACAACACAGGGTTTAAATACTCAACAAACGAACTGAGATAAAATGCAGGTGGGAAGGTAATTGGGAGATAATAGGCAAGACAGGAAACAGACCAAATAAGGACAAGGGTGTGGCAACAGGAAAAAACTGAAATGCGAAACAAAACACATAGAGCAACACCAGAGGGAGCCAAAAACAACCAGTCCTATAGGCTCCCTGACATTTAGGGTGAGTCCAGGTGCTGTAGATTGTTCCAATACCACCGCTAACTCATTGATGTAGATATTGAACAGAGTTGGACTCAAGCTACAGCCCTGTCTCACCCCACGCCCCTGAGTGAAGAATTCTGTTCTGCTGTTGTCAATTTTTACAGCATTTATATTGTCCATATAAATAGATTTGATTAAATCATAGGTTTTGCGCCCTACACCACTTTGTAAAATTTTGTAAAATAATCCATTGTGCCAAATTGAGTCAAAAGCTTTTTTAAAGTCTACAAAGCATGCAAACATTTTCTTTTGTTTTCCTTTTAAAACATGGGTGTTGATTAGGGTGTGTAGGGTGTAAATGTGGTCAGTGGTTCTATGTTTTGGCAAGAATCCAATCTGACCTTTACTCAAGACATTGTGCTTGATAAGGAAGGCCGTTTAGAATACAGCAGAAAACCTTCCCCAGGTTACTGTTCACACAGATGCCTCGGTAGTTATTGGGGTCGAATTTATCTCCTCTTAAATATTGGGGATATAAGCCCCCTATTCCAGATCTCAGGAAAGCAGCCAGCTTGGAGAATAGACAGGTGATATTTTTGAGATATGTGCTTCCTAGAGGCATTTTTTAGTAAAAGTTGGGAACAGGACTTTTTAACATCATTAAGGTGTGCTGAATCCAACTAGCCCTGTTCCCAAGCTGAATTTTGAGTTTATGACCATCTAATTAGCATAAACAAAATGGTTGCCAAAATGGCGATTTTGGGCACTTTCATTGGGCGGATGTCATTATACCATGTAAATTAATTAATATTGTTCACAGAAATTTCCCTTGGCCAATAGATCAAGGATACAGGCTGTGAAAAAAAGAAAAAAAATCTGTCTATGCCTATGTTAATTACCTGAAAAAACCTTTGAAAAATGTAATAGTTAAAATGTTATAACTGAGCAGGCATACGGTATTTGACGAATGAGACTTATGTTTTTTGAAGGTCAAGAAAGATGTGTAGTGATGTAAAGTGTAAAGTTTAATTGTGGCCTACTGGTTAGGTCTTCGGGCTTGAAACCAAAGGGTTGCCTGTTCGATCCCCGACCAGTAGGAAATATGTGGGTGGTGGAAAGGTTGAGCACTAGTCTCCCATGCCCACATCCACGGCTGAAGTGCCCTTGAGCAAGGCACCTAACCCCTCACTGCTCCCCGGGCATCACTGTAGCAAGGCAGCTCACTGCTCCAGGTTAATGTGTGCTTCAATGTGTGACCTGTGTGTTCACTAATTCACAGATGGGATACATGCAGAGACAAATTCCTTGTATACCCAAGTATACTTGGCCATAAAACCTGATTTACATTACATTTTACATAATTGAAGCGAATTAGGTTGGTAATGTATGTAGTCTCGGATTAAATTACACAGGCCTTTACCCATTTCGGTAACACTTTACGGTAAGGGTACATGAAGTAATTCATGATTTATGTATTACTTCATTCATTAATATCTAATTAATCATCAGGAATTTACTGAGTCCATAGTTTGTCATTTGTGACCTCATACATGAACACATTACTAAAGTATTAGGTACGATGGGCACATCATTATGAATTATGATGTATTAACCATGATCATGACTTTATTTTTCTGCCAAAAATGTGGTCATCACTGCTCAAATTCTTATAACTTTGGAGTTCTCTAAACACATGTCCTTATTCACTACTTTAGTTGAGGGGCCACAGACATGATGAATGCATGAGCAACTATCCTAAAATTCATGTAATCATGATGATCATGCTTAAGAAATCATAAATCACAATGATATACCCATCACACCTAATGCTTTAGTTGATGTGTTGTTCATACGTGAGGTCATCATGAATGAGAGTATATGAATTCATGTCAATTCCTGATTTATAGGATATAAAGGATAAAGGAAGTAATGCATAAATCATGAACTAATTCATGATAATTCATGTACCTTTACCATAAAGTGTTACCCATATTTCTTCATAACCTTTGTGTTAGTAAAATGATTGAATGTCCTGTGAATTAATAGCTAGATTAATAACTTTATAACTAGTGCAAGTTGAAGTTCAAGTTACTTTATTTGTACCCAGAGGTAGATTTTGTTTGCAGTATAGAGTGCTTCAAGAGAATTTGCCAGAACAGGAGCACAGAGGATGCCATCTTTACGGCAATTCACTCTGCCCTGTCCCTCCTTGACAATAGCCACACCTATGTGAGAATGCTGTTCATTGACTTCAGTTCAGCATTCAACACCATTATCCCCTCCAAACTGATCACCAAACTCAGTGAACTGGACATCAATACCTCCCTCTGAAACTAGATTCTGGACTTCCTAACCAACAGACCGCAGTCTGTTAGATTAGATAACCTCACCCACTCAACCCTCACCCTGAACACCGGCGTGTGCTGAGCCCTCCTTTACTCCCTCTTCACCTACAACTGCATACCTGTACATGGCTCTAACACCATTGTCAAGTTTGCAGACAACACTACGGTGATTGCTGTCATCAGCAATAATAATGAGACAGGTGCTGGACCTCCTCCCTGCAGGCTAACATCGCGGAGCACCGACAACAACCTGGCTCTCAACACCAAGAGGACCAAAGACCTCATTGTGGACTTCAAGAAGTCAAAAGCTAGCACACAAAGCCCCATCCTCATCAACAGGACTGAGGTGGAGCATGTCACCAGTTCATGTTTCTGGGTGTCCACATCTCTGTAGACCTCTCTTGGACCCTCAACACCTCTACCTTGATCAAGAAGGCTCACCAGCATCTCTTCTTCCTGAGGAGACTAAAGAACACAACCTCTCTCCTCAGATCCTGGTGAACTTCTAAACCTCTACCGCTGCACCATTGAGAGCATCCTCACCAACTGTGTCACAGTATGGTGGCAACTGCTCTGCCTCCGAATGGAAAGGACGGCAGAGGATGGTGAAAACTGCTCAACGCATCACTGGTTCCTCACACCCCTCCATCTACGCCCCCCCGGTACAAGGAGGCGAACATTTTGCCCCTATTCCACCCATAGTATTCTATTTATATTTATAAATGTACACACTTTATTACACTTAAACATAGCGATATTCTACTGATATTTATACTGTTCATACTGCACATACACTTATATATTTTCAGTACTCTGCACAATGACAATGAAGTTGAATCTAAGATAATCTAATCAAATGAAACATGTGACTGCTGGCCATCTTTCCCATTTGGAATCAAGGATATGATGCTAGCTTGTTAGTTAACGGTTGTTCGTAATTAGTTCAAAGGAACTCCAATGATTTTAAACTCCAAACATGTGTCTCCCCACCACGAAGATGTGTACCAATGAAGTCAGGCCACACTCTTTGCCAAAGAGGACCGTAAACATAGTCAAGAGTATAATAAGGTGATAATAAGGTTAACTAGAAAATGCAATTCCAGGGAATTACCATTGCATGTAAATGCAAAAAAGCTGCCGTGTAAAACATTAAATTACTTACAGTATGATTATTCAGATTACATAGACGTGTCCAGTATTCTTGAAAACCATTTAGGCCTACTTGATTAGATGTTAGCTTAGAGTATATGACAGTCAGTACAAATAAATTGTTAATTCAATATTGATCAACATTCTTTGTTTTAATAGCCTACAGCAGAATGATACTCAGAATACACTAATAAACACTTAACAACCAAAGCTTGAAGTAAAAAAAAAAAAAAAAACACAGTTGTGTGTGTGTATATATATATACAGAACTTGATAATGCCAATCATATTATCCTAAGACAGATCTATTTATCAGTGGTAATTCTGAAATGGCAGCAAGAGCTAGAGGTCTCAGTTAATTGTAATAAATAGGTCACTTTTGATGGTGATATAGACTGAAGAACAAGATTCAGCCCTTCAGATGATCAGTTTTAGACAGAACTTAGGTTAGAATCTTAATTTTCACACAGCACAGCTCAGGTCTAAAAACAGAGGTCTAACAGCACAGCTAAGTTTCACAGATGTCACAGCACATGATTCAAATGTATGCATGCTTCATATAGTTGTCGGCATAGTCCTCCTGCAACAATATAATACTCAGAATGTCTCAGTGTAGATCTCAGATCTACGTCTATAGTTCAAAAGTATGTGCAGATATGTTGAGATATGGTCACATGTTTTTTAGGAATTAATGTTAGTGTTAATGTCAGCGATGTATGGTTGGCAGGATGTGCACACAGACAGGCACACACATAATGTATTACACGGTCATCACCACACTGGTCTGGTCCCTAAAAGACAAAAGCAAACAAGTTAGAGTTATACCAAAAACATGGAATGTGTACAATTGTTCAATACAACTTAGATATTTAAGTGAGGTTGTTGCACCATAAATCTGTAATGGTAGTTAAATATACTAGCCTATAGTATTTCACTGCAAACAAAGCAACATTTTGTGTTTTATTAATTTCTGTTTAAGGATAGTTGACAGCCAAACAGTTTAAAGTAAACAGCTTAGAACACTTTGTAGGCAAAGGGTGTGTTGTTGCTGTTGAGAATCATAAACTGAGTCTTAAGGATGGACCATTCTGATATTAAGCATCTTGATAACCAACTACACTATATCTTACAGCTTGCTAGGTCTGTTATCCACATTTGTTCTACAGATTACGATGTAGGCCTACTTTAGGATGTAGCCTACAACAACTGGGAAGCTTTAATTTATAGGCCAGAATAATGCAGAAATGAGTAGCCTAGGCCAAGTAAACATACTCTGTAGCTATGTTGACAGCACAAACGTTATACCTCAACTTCTGTAGTGTGTTTTAACAATACTTTGGTCATATGGTCCGTTTCCAAACAGTAAGGTTTTCATCAGGTCCCTTTCCACAGGTTATCAAGAGCCAGATAGTATAACGCTAGTTAAAACGCTACTGGTTAGTGAGCAAATGTAACGTTAACGTCAGTGCTCAGCTGGGAGCGACGTTAGGTTTGAATGTCGTTAGCTAACGTTATCGAAACCTACAGCTAACCGGTCAATTTAAAGTGACGACTTATTAACGTTGATTAGGTGGGTTTCATAACTTTCCTTACATAATAAATATCAACGGATAGTAGGCCTATAAGTGCTAACGTTAACTATTCCCCTAACGTTAGAACTACCGAGTTTGGCTACTTGTGACCTATCATTTCATACATAGCCTAGGCCTATAGTAGAATGCTACATAACATAATGTTTGACGACATAAATGAGTCAAATACCAAAAATCGGACCACTTACCTTGTCTGTAGTTCTTGTCTGAGAAATGTGGCTCTGGAGGAGAGTTTTACGAGCAAGTAAAGTATCACGGCAGGTCAAAACGTTCAGAAGATTCACGTTCACAGCTCCAGTGATAGAAAGATTGCAGCGGACCAGCTGTTGATTGCCTTCAGGTGCAGCTGTCACGTCATAATGCTAAAAGTTGCCGCCACGGCGGTCAATGTTAAGTCTATGGGATTTTATTGCTCTTTTATCGTAAATATCTCAAAAAGTATAAAGTTCACAAATATGAAAAATACATTCTACGATTGTCCGTTACAAGAGCTTTGTAGGAGTCTTTGAATGAGGTCAGACGGTTCAGCGGTTTCAGTCGCATTAAACGTTGAATTTGGTCGGAAGAATAATAAGAAGAAGAACAGCGATAATAGTCCATTGCATTTACATGCAATGCAATTAGCATAATAATAGTTTTTTTTGCATTTTTATATTTTTCATAGCCTTTACTTTTTATTTATTGCCCACGGGAGATTTCTGAGATGCACAGATGTGAACAATATTAATTTATTTACATGGTATAATGATGCCCGTCCAAAGAAAGTGCCCAAAATCGCCATTTTGTTTATGCTAATTAGATGGTCAAAAACTCAAAATTCTGCTTGGGAACAGGGCTAGTTGGATTCAGTACATGTTAATTATGATAAAAAGTCCTGTTCCCAACTTTTACTAAGAAATGCCTCTAGACCCATATACAAGGACTTTTTTTTGAAATAGCACTTGTCTAGAACAAGGTTAAATAGTTTTAAGATGACCCTGTGCAGCTCAGGGGTGCTATGTTTCAGCATCTCTGTTTTTATATTGTCAGGTCCACATGCTTTGTTAGGTTTGAGTTTCAGGAGTGCTTCTGCTAATTCTTCAGATGTGATTTCGTAATCAAGGGGGGTTTGATTGTCTTTAATGACTTTTTCGAGGAGGTGTAATTTTTCCATTATAATTTGTTGGCCAGTAGTGAGGTTATCGGGAGGGATAGAGTTGCATGAAATAATTCCTCCATGTTTCTCCATCTTTTAGGGGTAGCTCTGGGTTTTGTTTGGGATTCAGGGTGTTCCACTTTTCCCAAAACTGATTTTGGTTGATTGAGCTTTCAATTTCATCTAGTGTTGCATTATAGAGATTTTGTTTTTTCTTTTGAATCGTTTGTTTATATTCTTTGAGTTTTTTGCAGTAATTTCCTCTCATCTCTGGATTGTTTGGTTGCCGGTGTTTTTTATTTTTTTTATTTTTCCTCATCATATCATACTCCTTATCAAACCATTGCTCTTTTGATCTCTGACGCTCTCTAGCGAAGCGGTCATGTAGGGATTGTCAAAGGTTTTTTTTTCCGTCATTAACTTCCTGGATTTTTGGTCAACGATTCCCAGGATACCGAAACACCAGGACACTAAACTTCGTGGGCATGTAGCCCCACTAGACTTTTACTGAAAAATGTTGTACTCCCCCCTGCGCTGGGACCCCCGAAACCCACAAAATGTAGTTTTTCCTAAATAACTACCTGAATCGTGGCACCAAGGATGACAAAAATGTTTTGGTCTCAAAGGCCCACATCAACCTAGCCCATAATCATTACAGTAATTTATGTGTAAATATGAACATTTAGTGACAGTACATCCATCGGCCTGTAGATGGTGGCGTTGAGCAAAGGGTTGCAGGTAGAGAATGATGAGAAGAGCTACAGGACTGCCTCACACACACTCTCTCTCACAAACACCAGTCTTGATGGATTCATCCAACTTCATTCATTTAAAGTCTTCTAAATTAAGATTTCTATAGCGACTCAGACATCAGTTTGCTGTCATTTGCAGTTTAAGACAGCAGGTTGTCACTCTGAACTTGAGTGACTTCATTGCCAAGACTGACAAAGGAACCGGTTCTACAGGACTGACCAGTCAGAATCCTTCTTTACTAAAGCCACACCCTCTAACTTACCTAGTCTGAAGGAGGAAACCAGGGGGTCAAGAGTGTGCAGATTAGCTTCGGCATGTTAGCATACGCCATTTTCAAATATGGCGCTGCATGGAGCATTTGGAACCAGCTCCATGCACGAAAATCCGTGTTGGGCACGAGCTCTCATGCGCGTACATGTTGATGGGCGGGTACCTATCCGGCGGCTACAGCCAAACGTTATTCAGTGCGTATTTCTTGAGGATCCTATGAGAAGACGTGCATATTATGGTTGTTTATCCATCATATGACAAATAAACAAATAAAGAAAATTGTATTGATCTTGTTTCGTTGTTGTTTGTCCCGAACAAACATAGCCTAAACATGATTAAAGACAATAAATTACACAACAGCGGCATAAAGACCTTGTCTCGTTACACCATGGGTCTCCAACATGTTGCTCTCAACCTATAGCCGCCCCCTTTGGAGCTTGCCAGAGACTGAAGCACTAGGCTACTACATTTAAACACAATTATTGCCGCGAGGCATTCCAGCCTACGAATTTAATAAAAAGTAAACCATGCATAATTTAAAAAAAACTCAATTTAGGCTACTTCGCTATGCAATAAGGATTCCATTAGAGCACAGCGCACGTTCAATGAATGAAAAAGGCCTTGTCTCGCAATAAATAGCTGGAAATTCCAACACTTTTTCAACTACACGAAACTTTACAGTGATCATCAAATACCCTCTAGTTTTAAATGCCCATCAGCCTCAACATTTAACTATATAATAAAAGTCAAAAAGTAAATTAAATCCCATACCAAAACCGAAAATCGTCTGCGTTTGATAGCCTGGTATGCCGCTCCAAACAAAACGCATGTCTCACAATAACGTACAATGTAAGAAATAAAGGTCTGCCTCGAATAAGCATACCTCAAATAAATACCTGTGCTTTGCAGCCTAAGTAAATAGCAGACCCTGGACATAATTTAGGATTTACGGGAAATGCAATCATACGATGTTGGACGCCTGGCGATGCTCTGGCCGTCTACTGTGCCTCTGACACCGCTGCCTCATTTGGATGGTAACTCCACAGGTGAGCGCGAAGATTGGACGTCGTGGATGCGTAAGTAAACTGTTTTTTGCTGAGTCCGCAGACAACATTCTCTTTAACCGTTACTTTACCATCTGCTGTGTACAACTCAAAGTAAAGACACCACATTTTAGATGAGTTGGGAACGTAATTGTCCGCTCAGGCTGACCGTTCTGTGCGTTATCTTCAATACTATCTTCAATAATATTGAATATCTTCAATATAATTTTCAAAACAGGGTGGCTATTGAGGGCTCTGGCTCCAGTCATTATTGTGGCTACTGGCTATTATTGGCTTGATTTGGTCATGGGCCAACGCTAGAATATGTTTAGAGCACCCGCTATGAGATGGCAAACAATAAAATAAAAAACAAACTAATCATAGACTGTAAAAATGCGCTACACTTGGCACTAAAAACCGAATAGTTTATTTATAGTTCGACTACGGATATTTTACGTCAAGTTCGAATGCATATTTGCAGCAGGACAGCAAGCAGACCGCTCTTAGTAAGAGCCGCTGTGTTATCCAATGAAATTAAGTTGCGCTTCAGGGCGACTCCACTCGGACTCCATGCGCGTTCCCGAGCAACTTTTTCTTCTTCTTGTTACGTGGCAAGCAAAGTATGTGCATTATCGCCACCCTCTTACTGGAGGACGACTCTCTTTTTACAGAATATCCAATAAAAATCGACGTGGTTCATGCGTCATTTCCAGCTTTAGAACTTGGCGCATGGTCAGAGCCGACTGGCGCTGGATCCGAGCCCCAGTGTTCAACATGGCGTTGACTATGAATTGGCCGGATTTACTAGCCTAGCCTCCACCATTCATTTGTATGGAGGGCGGGACTTAGTCACTCTCTCCAGTTATATATAATACCTCCATGGAGGAAACGCAGGGGAGAGAATCCTTCTTTATTAAAGCCCCACCCTCTAACTTACCTAGTCTGAAGGAGGAAACGCATGAGAGACAGAGAAAGGCTGTTAGTTCTCTGTTAAATAATTAATAGTTCAGTACAAATTACAGAAAAAAGATTGGAACAGCAGCTTTGTGTAGCAGAGTATGTGTTAGTTTTGCAGAGTTGAGAGATACAATTGACTAACAGTTTGCTAACAGACTAACAAAAGTGTAAGCAAAGTTGGTCAGGCGTGGAATTTAGGAGGAAATTACTTGCCAAGCAGAAGGTGATTACAGCTCTCCTATTCTATCTGAGGAGCTCTGCAGTCTGCAAAGTGACAAACTCAAGCTCTTTTGTCTGGAGGATAAACAGCCTGTGTGTGTGGTGTGTCGAGACTCTAAAAAACACAATGGCCATACGTTCCACACTATTGATGAAGCAGCACAGGACCGCAAGGTAAGAATCTACTCTAGTAATACCGGTGATGAGGTCTAAAAAACACATCTTAATCCTTTCGCCATAAATTGGATTCATGACAGAAGTTATTGTAATGCCTTTAATGCACCAGTAGATGGTGGTGTCTACAACCTGCTGTTACAACTGATGACCCACACAGCAGTAGACTCCTAGGCGGATCCGCCTTCAAGTCGCCAAACCCGCGTGACTGTCGCATTCGTTTTGGTGCCGCACAGAGGATCAGCTCCGCCTCCAGGCGGCCCCGTAAATTCTACTGTCAAACAGCGGATCCTGAGTGGACCCATGTCGGATCCGCGGGCGCGGACGCGCCTTTACTTTACTGTAACGGTTGAACATGACTGTAGATCTACACCAAGAGCCAAGAAGAGTCATACTAGTGGATATTTTCTTTGCTGGGACACGGTTGTGCTGAACCCTCTCGAGTAAGTGATATTTATTAATATATTGCGACATTCACAATAGCTAAACATTGGCCTTTGTGGTTTTATAATCATCATGTTTATTGATTGTAATGACGTTGTTTGATATTAGGACTAACGTTAACATTAGTGCAACCAGAGACGTTTGTCATTTTGTGCAACAGGCTAAGTTAACGTTAACGTTATTGTTAGCTGTGATGTTCATATGAGTCTGTAGCCTATCTGATTTAAAATGGGATAGCAATTTCGGCAGAATATGTTATGGTAGTGTGATTTAAAAAACACACATTGTCTGGTCTTGTCTGTTTTAATGTGTCGCTGTTGTCCATATAGTGCTACTAAGCTAGCGGCATATAGCTGCTAGCTAGCATGCTGCTAGGCGCAATTGCATAAGTTATTGCTAATGTCTATTAGTGCTATACATATATTGAAATCACGTTTGCGATGCAAACCTTGATTAAGGTGATACCCAGACAGCACACATACGTCTGCCCGATGTCGGTTTCAGATCAGCATGGAATCCTCCCATATAATAATGTCGCAGGGGTATCGGCCTGAAGTCGCTTCCATGTATGTTGGCTTTTGATCGTTCCTACTACCCAAAGCAGATCCCGCTATCTGTTTTTTTTACCCCAGCTTCCATGTATGTTGGCTTTTGATCGTTCCTACTACCCAAAGCAAATCCCGCTATCTGTTTTTTTTACCCCAGCTTCCATGTATGTTGGCTTTTGATCGTTCCTACTACCCAACGCAGATCCCGCTCTATCTGTTCTTTTTTTTTGCGTGTGTAGCAGGCAGCCAGGCACGTCAGATCAGCCTCCTGGAGCAGCGATTTTCAGGTTGGTAAATTCACTCATGTAAATTGTCAGAAAATAGGCATTGTGTCAATTGTATGACTGTTTATATATTTGCTTGCTAGGATAAGCCATAACTTGGTGTACATTACTTTATAAAGAGCTGTTTTGGGGTAATTACAACTTCGTTGTGAACTAATTCACGTTAGCTAGTTGAGCTAACACTGGAAAATATGTTAAACCTAGCTAGCGGCTATGGCGAAATGTTAACACTACAGCATCCATGATTACCGGTACAAGGACAGCAATATGCTTGGGTGTAAGAATAGCAAGTTATTATTTGACCGTGAGACTTCACCCAGGAAAGGCTGTCGTTTTTGTATGGAGAGGAGTGGGAGCTAGGCTAACGTTACTGTCTTGGCTGAGCTAACCTGCTGGTTGTGTCATCATAACGCCTTTGCACAGAGGAAATGCACAGATGCATCAGCCGAAGTTCCCAAAGCAAATGTAGGCTACGTTTCAGTCCCAACTTTCTCTAGTCACTTCCAGAGTTCGTGTTTTGGCCGGTGTTAGCGCGCTAGTAACGGCATTAGCTCGCCTCTGCTTGATTGAAATATCAGCTGAGGTAATGCTAATGGGTTTGAAATCTATTTCTCCGAGCTCGGTAGTCTGCATCTATGAAAATGCATTAACAGCAATCGGTAACGGTAGACATTAAAGATGAAAGTGTTGCAGTGAATTAATTGTTGTTTTTGTCTCTTGCAGGAGAAGAACCTGATTTTTGGGGGACCATTTTCTAACAGCATTTTTTCATCATTCAGACTTTTTTAAACATTCAATAAAATGAATTGAAAATATTTCTGGCATCTTTCTTGTGTCTTTATAGATCTAATAATTTATAGCCTAGTGTAAAATGTGCAATCTCAAGTTCCGACCTAAATAAATAAAGGTCGTATAAGCCAGGGGTGGGCAGCTTTGATGAGTCGTTGAAACATTGGCTCATTGTCGTTTTCGATTATTTGCCGACATCCCGGCGATTTCTTGCCAATGAGCAAACGATGAGTCGTTGAAACATTGGCTCATTGTCGTTTTCGATGATTTGGCGACATCTCGGCGATGTCTTGCCAATGAGCAAACGCTTCCTATGCGATGTCTTCTAGACTATAACGGCATTCATCGGCCCGACATCGGTAAGATTTATGTGTGCCGTCTGGGTACTGGCACTGGTATTTCAGTCAATGAAGTCAGTGAAGCACTCGTCTGCTATGATAGCTACCTACAACTTTAGCATGTTGACTCACTGATAATGGTTTAGCCCTAGCCTCTAGCTAGCTGTGCATTAAAGGGGTGGTTCAGGATTTTGGACATAAGACCTCATTTCCAAGTAAGCAAGTGTGATATTTATCAGTGGAGACCGTTTTCAACACGTTTCATCCAGTCCTTCTAATTGCAGAGTTCGCAGGTGCTAGGCTAGCGCAAGTCAACGGTATGTGCTAGCCTGCCACTAAAGACAGTCTTACCCACTCCAAAGTACACCGAGGCAAATTCCAGACAATCGATGTAAATGTCTGTGTTGATAGAATAGTGTGAGAAATACAACTACCCTCGCATCGCGTTGCAATAGTTATACTTTGGTCCCTGAAGTTGGTAGTAGTCATTTTGCATCTCAGCGGCGGACTGATATTACCAAGGCTACAACTAGGTATCCCCATTGGAGTCCGCTTTACTGTTTACTTTTCGACGCAGTACTACTAACCGGAGCAAGTATAATTCCGCCGCTGCTAAGAAACTAGTCCCTCAAAATGTAATGCGATCGTTGAAATGCAAGGATAGAATAACGTTAGAAATAACACTATCAAAACAGACATTTACATCGATAGTCTGGCGTTATAATTTATTTGCCTCGGGTGTACTTTGGAGTGGGTAAGACTGTTTTTAGTGGCAGGCTAGCACATACCGTTGACTTGCGCTAGCCTAGCACCTGCGAACTCTGCAATTAGAAGGACTGGATGAAACGTGTTGAAAACGGTCTCCACTGATAAATATCATACTTGCTTACTTGGAAATGAGGTCCTATGTCCAAAATCCTGAACCACCCCTTTAACGTTTGCAATTTGCCAAGTTTTGTCTCATACGTAACTTTAGTGTCTATCTGCCATCTCTGTAATGAAAGCCTCTGCATTTTAATCACTGTTTAAGTCGGTTCAGACAACTATTGGCATCTGTTTGTGATTTATTATGCTAACGTAACTTTACTGTATGGAACTTGGTCCTCATCTTCTATTTTGTTTGTTCTGCAGCGTCAACTTTTATCGGCTGGATTCTAGCATCTAACGTTACGATTGCCTCTGTTGGGTTTGCTTGATCAAGTAAGATACTTTCTGGGTTGTTAAAATGTAATGTGAACACATTCCCGTAGCATTCCAAAATAGACCAGAGATAGTTGTACTATATGCATATTTGGAAATTTTGGGATTGCAATAACCATAATGATATCGTTATGTAACAGCCATCGTTTCGGGGACTCTGATGACAGTGAAGAGCCAGAAAATGGTGACTTTGCATCTCTGAGGTACCTTCCAACTCGCCTGGTATATCAGTTGAAGCCTCAAGCCCAAGCCAATTGCACTGGCAAAGTAAGTAATAATCTCTTAACATTGAAATAACTAAATCATAATATTAATATTAGAGATATGGTTAACATTCTTAGTGCTAAAGACATTCCCCTCTCTTTGTATCTATTCCTCCAGCTCCACCATCTCGCCGAGTGCCAGGCAGCCGAGTCACTACCCCTCAACCTGGAGAAAACTGTTAAGGTAAAGACTGATCTCTGAAATAATATTGAATACAGTGGCCCCATCTATATTAACACAGCAGTAGTCACTCCATTTAAGTTCAACAGATTGCATCTGCATTACCATCTCAGATTTTCTGCATACTTTATCCATTACTTTCAAAATCTCAGCCAAATATTTTGTCAGTTAAAACATCTGCATTCATGCAATATTGCCTGAAAAGTTCATTCATTATTATCAGATTGTATTGAAACACATTGATTTCAATGTCAATCCATTCATGGAGTTGATATAGATAGTGCATACCAAAATATTGAAACATACAAATTCATGTCCAGAGATTTGTTTTTGTTTGCCATTGTTTGGCCCTGTAGCTCTCAGCCTACCATGGTTAACAGATCACAACCATTTATCTCCCTTAGCACCTCACCATGGGGCAGGACCGCAACACTCTTCACCACCTCAACTCCCTGCACCTGCATTTAACATACGGAGAGTTACTCAAGGTAGGGACTGATCTCTGAAATATTAGTGAATAGAAAGGCCCCATGTGTATTATCAGTCATGGTTAACAGATAACTACCATTTAATACAATTTGTTTCCCCCTCTCGCACACCACCCACCTCACTATGGGCCAGGAACGGCAGTCCCTCCTCAACTCCCTCCACCCCCACACCAGCCCTCAACGTGCAGCGAACAGAGGAGCTTTGTAAGTCATGTTTCTTTTTAAATTTAATCTCCTTAATACCTATCTCATATATTGTATTGTGTAAGCATACTTGGCTTTGGATGCTACATACCATAAACATAAACATATCTGTCTGTTTGATTACAGGTGCTGTGAGGAAAAACATGGTGACACGGTCTGCCACGGACACTGAGGTCACCAAACACGCAATCAGGTGTTTCAATCGGCGGTGGATCGGGCAACGAGGAGATGTGTTCCGCCTCCATCCACACAAATGGAGTAATAGGAGAAATAAGCATTAAACAATCTTTTTATTGAACTTCTCGTCATTCACCAGTTATTCATTTTCTGATATTTTAGCTGTGCATAGCGCAGTATTTCATTGAAGTTGTAGCCTATTAGATAAAATATTTCATGTCTGCACTGACCTAGGCCTATAAAGCACTAAATTAGGTTTTGACCACAAAATGAATGTAAAGTAGCCTAGGCAATGTAGGCTACTTAACAAAAACAGAATAGCTTATAACCTGTAACTTTCCATAAATGTCCATTTTATATTTTCATTGAGTAGTGATCACGTTTGTACAGTAAATTGATGTCTTGACTTAAACCTTTTCTGTTTATTGACAGTATTGTTAAGTTAAAAATACGAGGCAATGCAGATTAATTGTAGGCCTATATTGCTGTAGTAGCCTAGGCTAGGCCTAGTGATAGTTTTACTTTTATCCTATAGTTGCCTAGTTTTATCCTACAGCCAGAACAGAAGGAATTTTGAAAATTAGATAAACGGGTCCAAAACGGACCCGGGCCAGATGAGCCTTTGAGTCCGTTGCGGGTCCACGGCGGATGTATGTATCATTTTGCGGATCCCAAACGGACCCGCCGCGGAGGTAAGGTTTTAATCGCGGATGCGGAGTGGATGCAGTGCGGAGCCACGGCGGGTCCGCGATCCGCCTTCGTAGCGGATCCGTTCCTGAGAGCATCTGGACTCCGATACGGGTCCGTTTCGCGGGTCCGTTCCGGAAGCCGTCATACCTCCGCGGCGGATCCGCCGCGGAGTCCTTTTGCTGTGTGGGGAGTGTTGTACAACATCAAGACCTCTGAGTTGAGATTAGGGCTATACAATTATCGCATCGCAATCACAATATTATGAACCAACACAATTATCTAACTGCAAAAGCTACAAATAAGCGTACTCAGTTAATTTTGTTTATATAGTTTGCCCCCGTTTGACTGTCCCCAGTGTCCCCCCTGTTTTCTCGGTCTGAGTGTATGTGTGTGTGAGTGTGTGTGTATCATGTTTGATGGGTTTGTGATCGGGGGGAGGTATCCGGGGGGGGGGGGGAGGGGATGTTTAATAAAGGGTGGGGTCAATGAAGAGGGTTCTAAGATGTTAAGTAAAGTTGCTGGGTTGCCGGTTCGAAGCCCGACCAGTAGGAAGGGCTGAAGTGCCTTGAGCAAGGCACCTGACCCCTCACTGCTCCCCGAGCCCCGCTTTTGTAGCAGGCAGCTCACTGTGTTGGGATTAGTGTGTGCTTCACCTCAATGTGTGTACACTGTGTGCTGAGTGTGTTTCACTAATTCACGGATTGGGATAAATGCAGAGACCAAATTTCCCTCACAGGATCAAAAGAGTATATACTTATACTTATACTTACAAGCCCGAAGCCCTAACCAGTAGGCCACGACTGCCCCCGTTAATGTAATGTCATGTGTAATTAGCCTACAGTATGTACCACAATTTCCTTTGACATAAAACATTGAAGTGTAGTTTTTTTCCACTTCCCACATTCAGTTTGCTTGCCTCATCTCTTGATATCTGTAATTATCTCCTATTTTGTAAGACCTATAACTTCTCTACATTTTGTGGTTGCCTCCATCACCATATCAGTCCTGAATATATGCACATATATCTACATATTCCCTCACACTAGAGATGTCCGATAATATCGGCCCACCGCTATTATCGGCCCGATATTAGCATAAAAATGTAATATCTGTTAATATCGTTATCGGATTTTTTTTGCCTTAAAACCGGTAAAATATTGCTTGCGTTACACCCAAATAGTGCCTATGCGCTCCTGAAGCGTTTAGCACAATGGAGAAGTTTGCCTCGAACGTCGACTACTAGGCTGCAGCCTTCCAGGCCGCGGTCCATCCCTCCAATGAGCGTCGTCAAAACAGTAAACGTCATCGACAGCGCCACAGTTTGAGGTTGGAGCTGTAAAAGCCGGTGTCTTTGGAGCTAACAGTGCTATAAGCAAGGATTTGACAATAAAAGAGTTACACATGTACACCGATGTTTGGTATTAATGTATCTTAACCTATTAGCCTACTAGATCAATGGAAATGGGCCTGTTTTGCGTTGTATCAATGTTACGTTATATCCTCAGAAACAGACGATAAAAAAAACGTAATTTCATGGATGTTTATGTTGTGTCTGATTGGTGGGCAGTTGTTTATTCGATGCTAATTGGATGTGATAATGATGTAGTATCTTTCTTGTCACTCAATCTGTAAAATTGTCACTCTGAGGTAAATTGCAGGAACGTTTGTCGGTTTGCCAACTTCTACATTAAATGGTAAGTTGAAACTGATATATTATAATAGTTTGAAAGTTTACGTGATGGGGTAAGTTTAAACAACTGATAGCCTACATTACAATGCGAATCTCGTAGGCTACTAACAAATTATGGACATAGACAACATATAATTAGGAACTTTGATTGTAGCAGCTGTTAGGCTTAGGTCTACAATATTGTTTCTGGTAAAATCTTCAAATTGTATCATTCTCTTTAAAGGACATGGCTACACAAGAAACACAAAGTAAGTCAGAGAGTTTTATACAGTTCTTCACAATTCCCAACACACACACATATACACAACAGCTTGTGAGTATTTAATGATGCAAATCCATTTTGTTAGAAAGGTTGTGCTGAATCCAGCAATACCAAATATGTAAATATGTCATGCGTAATCAGGGTGCTACCTTCCTTTAACTGACAGTCCTTTCCATTTATTGCAACAGCTGCAGTCTTATGCTCAAGGTCAGAGGTGCAATTAAACATGTAAGTGTATATGGTGTGAGTCATATCTGTACAGCGTTCCTTAAGGAGGGACTCTGTTGTTTGTGTCTGCTGTTTCTTTTTTGGCCAGTTTCTAGACATGACCCACAAGCAGGACACAGCTAGACACAGATCAACCTAAAAAGATGTTAACTCATTTAAACAGGCACAATCCTGTTCTCCTGTGTGTGCTGTTGCCTATAAATAGACAACAGACCAGATAGGCTTCGAGTGCATCCACTCTTCTTTTCTGATATTTGCCACACAATGCGTTTCAATGCAATGTAAATACATTACAGGACTTTGCATAGGTGGGCACTGTTTTCTTTTATACAGGCACTATCCAACTTACTTCATTCACCAACACACTCTTTATCATTCTGTATCTCACTCTTATCTTAATGATTCTTATGATTTTCTTCCTTCACAGCTAACATTCCGACACTGATCTACTTGACGCTCACTACATCAATACAGGCACAACACTTCACCAACATACCTAGATACATATTATTGACCTGGCTAGATTGCACTTTTTCTTAATAAATTACTATTTTTACAACTGTCTTTCTTCCTTCTTCTTTCTTCATTATGTGATGGTGTGAACAAGCCCACGCCATACATCAGTTTGGGAAAAATAACATTGATAACAACCCATAAACATAAGTTATTGTATTTCTAAGCATGTAAGTGACTGTAAACATCCTTGAATCCTCACTAGGGTAAGAAATGCAAATTTACAAACACACCTCTGCCTTTTTGATATGTTAGTGTCTTACTGTATCTCCAATAAAGTTTGTTCATTTTGGACCATCTGATCTTTTTTCTGTGAGTGAAAGTGCTTAGTGTAATATCTTTAAGAAATTTGAAGAATAGCCAATAAGTGTCTTGCTGTGCACATAAACACTTACACAGCATTACATAATGTAGACCATTACTTCATAACCTAGTCTAGCCATTGTCCACTAGCTTGTGCTGCATTTCAAAGAAGAATTTCCATTAGGAATAGCCAAACAATCAAGTTTCTTAGCCAATCCCAGTTCCACAGTTATTTATTTAGCCTTAATATTGATCAAAGATGGGCCACACAATATCAACACATAGGTAAGTAACATGTACAGGTAACGTCTGCACTTGTTTAGGCTACATTGACAAGTCAATTACCTTTTGAATGATGGTCAAATTAATCACTGCATTGATCTGGGTGTCCCGTTCCTGCAATTTACCTCAGAGTGACAATTTTACAGATTGAGTGACAAGAAAGATACTACATCATTATCACATCCAATTAGCATCGAATAAACAACTGCCCACCAATCAGACACAACATAAACATCCATGAAATTACGTTTTTTTATCGTCTGTTTCTGAGGATATAACATTGATACAGCGCAACGCAGGCCACAAACATCGGTGTACATGTGTAACTCTTTTATTGTCAAATCCTTGCTTTTAGCACTGTTATACATTAATACCAAACATCGGTGTACATGTGTAACTCTTTTATTGTCAAATCCTTGCTTATAGCACTGTTAGCTCCAAAGACACCGGCTTTTACAGCCTCCAACCTCAAACTGTGGCGCTGTCGATGACGTTTACTGTTTTGACGACGCTCATTGGAGGGATGGACCGCGGCCTGGAAGGCTGCAGCCTAGTAGTCGACGTTCGAGGCAAACTTCTCCATTGTACGGGCAGCTCATCCCTCGCGGGAGATATCGCGGAATTTTGTTGGCAATAAATACAGCAGAACTTTCATTCTTACTCATTAAAATGAGCATGATGACTGACGAAATAAATCCTTATGATGTAGTTTAAATAAACCACTGTTGTCATACAGTTAATAGGCCTGCATTGTAGCACATAAATTCAATATCAAGTGTTTTCCCTATATGTGTGTCTATCTATTTAACCAACAGCAGAAAACAACAGAATATCCAAACGTTTTCAGTAGGCTAGCCTACCATTGTTGCAGAAATTACATATAAGAAGGTATCCCTTGTTGCATTCAAGAATGCATCCAGTGGGGCATCACAATAACATTAAGCATGTTGTGTTAATTCCACAACAGGAGACATGTGATGTTACCTTAATTCGTTTTGAGGAAAAATAACCCACATATCGACATCGGTATCGGCTGATATCGGAATCGAAAATTGAGAGTTGGACAATATCGGCATATCGGATATCGGCAAAAAAGCCAATATCGGACATCCCTACCTCACACACTCTCTACACACGCAGCAACTTGGTTTCATAGTGCCAGTATTGTAAGTGTACTGCAGTGTAGACTGAACATTGTGCTCATCCATTTCAGGAGGAGCTCAAGATCAAACTACAGCCCTTACAGAAGAAACTGGAGAACTTTGAAGAAGTTAAACTCATCTGTGACCAAACAGCAGAACATATTACGGTGAGATCTGGATTATATTAAAGGAATAGTTTATTCGTCATATGAAGCCAGATGATCTGTTCAAAATTGAATTAGATCAATATGTATTTTGTAATGTTGTTTTATAGTCTCAGGCTAAACTCACAGAGAGGCTGATCAAAGAGGAGTTTCAGAAGCTTCGCCAGTTTCTACGAGATGAAGAGACAGCCTGGATAATTGCACTGAGGGAGGAAGAGGAGCAGAAGAGTCAGATGATGAAGGAGAAGATTGAGAAGATGAGCGAAGAGATTTCAGCTCTCTCAGACAAAATCAAAGCCATAGAAAAGAAGATAGGAGCTGATGACATCACATTCCTGCAGGTAGGAACTTTCCACTATCTGTATAATGAAGTGTGTTAGATCTGGTTTAACAATAAAAAAATATCTGGCTGTTGTATTTTTATACATTATGACCTGTGCAGGACTGAGCTGCGGTCATATTTTATACTGTTTTGCGGTACTTCTAGTTTTTATATATAGTTTATTCCACCGAGAGTAATGGGTGTGGAGATGGACGCAGAGCTGTGTGCAGAACGTAAATATGATTACATTTCATGTAAATTCAAGGTTAATTTTCTTGCGATTTTCTTGCATTTATTACAGCAACTAGTATCTAATATCTTTGGAAGCTTAAATCGTGCTCTGCCAGGTGCACTGTGTGCCTGTGCCTGAGTGCTTGTGTGTGTGTGTGTGCGTGTGCGTGTAACCAAGGTGCAACTCGTTTTGCTGGGGAGCTATGCTGCGGCTGATTATCCCCAAATCACCACACCTGTGCCTAGAGAGCCCTGTACCCCTCTGTGGCTATCTACAGGTCGCATTACATGCACGTCACACACACACCCACCACCAAATTTCTCAGTCGCACCAGACATTGACAGCCCTCTACTGATCACACCGTTACGTCTCATGTGCCACATAAATTCACCCGTGACATTCTCCCCCCAGTGAATGGGTTCTTGTCCCAAGAGCCTCCCTTTAGTGTCTATACCTCGCAGGTGGTCTACCCCGAACCACTGACGGCTGTGGGGCCAACTATCACATATGGCTGACTCTCCCATCGATCCTGCAGTTTCCCCTGCCCTTGTCTTTTTCTATTTAAAATGAACACCCGTTCCCCTGGCAAAAAAGGCGCATCCTTTGCAGTCTGGTCATACAATCTCTTATTCTTATCAGCCGCTTTTTTGATATTATCTAAAGCTTTAGCATAGGCATAGGCTAGCTGTTGTTGGTGTCGCATTACCCACTCTGCTGTGTCCCCTCCAACAGTGGTGGCCACTGCCCCAAGCACCATTTCAACAGGTAACCTTACGTGTCGCCCAAACATAAGATATGTCGGCGCGTACCCCGTGGAAGTGTGAATGCTATTATTGTATGCTTGGATCAACAATGGCAAATATTCTGTCCACTTAGTCTGTTGGTCTTGCTCCAAAGTGCCCAAAAGATTCAAAAGAGTCTGTTTAAATCTTTCACACCCCCCATTCCCTTGTGGGTGATAGGGGGTAGTGCGGGTTTTCTGGCAAGCATACAGGCGACAGAGTTCAGTAATCAATTCCGACTGAAAGTTAGCCCCTTGGTAAACAAGTCTGTCATTACTAGTATATTCTGGTAACGGTCAGTTGGTCTACTCAGAGTGTCAGATAGTCTATCGCCAGAATCTGTAAAGGTGCATGGCCTTACCTTCTGGCCTGGCCTTTCGCAACACACACCGCGGGCACGTTTGTATCCAGCCCCGCACCATCTCTTCCATATTGGAGCAATAGACCAATTATTCCTACGAAGGAGGTATAAGGTCCTCTCTAGCCCCTGATGACCCGTATGATGATGAAAAGCCTCCCATAGAGAGTATGCGTGTGCAGAGGGGACCACGATTTGTGTGCAAAGTTCGAAGGTATGGGGATCTTGGACCCCCCTACAGATAACACCTTCACGCATCTCCAGCCTACTCCATTGGCTAAAGAGGCGTTGCACCTCAGGGCCCAGTTTCTTCCTTCCTTCCCCCTTTGGTAATCTGCCCTCCCCCAGGCTACGGGCAATGATTTGCAAGACTCTGTCTTTCCCTTGCAGCTCTCTCCATCGGCCAGGATCCCATCCCCAACCCTGCGGATGACCCAACTCTCCTGCATGCACCCCTACCGCACTAACCAAGAGTTCATCATCTGATGTAACAGGGGCCTAGGGGACAGGCTGGCTATCCGGCAACCGTGACAACACATCAGCATTAACATGCTCTTTCCCAGGTCGGTGTTTGATGGTGTAGTCAAAACTGGCCAACTGCGCTACCCACCTTTACTCCACTGAGCCCAACTTAGCTGAGGGTAAATGCACTAAAGGGCTATTATCAGTCACTACCACAATACGAGCCCCCCAAACAAAATCTTTAAACTTCTCCACGAGGGCCCATTTTAGTGCGAGTAGCTCGAGTTTAAATTAACTATAGTTTGCGTCATTGCGCTCTGTGGGGTGGAGGCTTCTACTTGCATACGCTATTACACGTTCCAGGCCATCCTGCTGTTGGGCCAATACCACTCCCAAGCCATGGTTGCTAGCGTCCGTATACAAGATAAAAGGCAGTTCGAAATTAGCATAGGCCAGTACAGGTGCTTCAAGTAAATGTTGTTTCAGCTGTTGAAACGCTAACTCACAAGCAGGTGTCCAGTGTATAGGAGGTGAAGACCGCCCACGGCTATGGCTGGTGCCCACTAGCAGTTCGTTAAGGGGCTTTGCTATTTTAGCAAAGTCTTTAATAAACCTCCTATAATAGCCAGCAAAGCCTAAGAAGGCCCTGACTTGTCGAACGGTTGTAGGGGCTTTCCAGTCTTGCACAACTGCTACCTTTTCAGGGTCTGGTGCTACACCTTTTTGGCTAACAACATGTCCAAGAAATTTTACTTGTCGGCGAAGGAGCTGCCATTTATCAAGACGCAATTTGAGCCCATAGTGCCCAATGGCCTGAAAGATTTTCTCAAGATATTTCAAATGAGTAGCAAAATCCTTAGAGTAACAAATCACATCGTCCAGATACCCTAATGCGGATTCAGTTAATTGGTTACCTAGGCAACGTTGCATCAGTCTTTGAAATGTTGCTGGTGCGTTAGTTAACCCAAATGGCATCCTCTCGAACTCAAAGAGTCTGAAAGGTGTGGTAAAGGCAGTTTTCTCACGATCACACTCCTGTATCTCCACCTGCCAGTATCCACTGGCGAGGTCGAGGGTGGAATAGAACTCGGCTGCATTCCAATTAGTCAATGACTCTTCTACTCAGGGCAAGGGGAAAGCATTGCGATGTGTCACACTGTTCAAACCCCTCTGTGGCTATCTACAGGTCGCATTACATGCACGTCACACCCACCACCAGATTTCTCAGTCGCACCAGACATTGGCAGCCCTCACCCGATCACACCGTTACGTCTCATGTGCCACATAAATTCACCCGTGACATGCGTGCATGTGTGTGTGCCTGTGTGTGTGCGTGCAGAGGCGCACCTTGTCAACTGCTTGGAGCCCCGAGCCGCTAGGGGGCCCCCGACCTAGTCTCGTTTGCCGGTGGGTCAAGCGAGAATTTCGTCCATAGAGATGTATTTTGCGTGCTCCTGCCCTGTTGTACAAAAAGTACATCTGTACCAGAGTTTCCGCTAGAAAAAAATGGTGCCGGTCAAAGTGACTGGCAGAGGTTTCATTTTCCGGACATTTTGATGATATGCCGGTCAAATATCCTATTATCACTTCTTAATTAGTCAAGTTGAGGAAAACTGGAGACAGGCTATGTAGCTTAAAGAATAATATAATAAGGCTGAATAGAATGCAACATGTTCATTAGCCTAACTTACGTAAACATGCCTAACAAGATCTAGCCAGTATGTACGTTTTCATGGACAGCAAGAGTCCGCTTCGTTCATTTTCTTGTAAAAAGGCTACGTTGTTTGTTGCTGCTACCCACGTTATCTCCAGTGGTTCCACTGTTTAACTTGCACAGATGCGCACACACAAGAATGAGCGCTCACACCACTACCCCCTAAGGCTATGCCTCTTTATTTGATAACAATAAATTAAGAAATGTTTCCTATTCTGGGAAATGTTTAGTTTCTTTTTCTTTCGGTCCGCGGTTCAATGATACCGTTTAATTGTGCCGGAAATTATCCGCGGACCAGCAATCTCCTCGTCGAGGAGGCCCTAACCCTGCAGATCATAGACAGAGAAAGCACAGGCCTACTGTATGCTTTGGGTACAGAACACAGTTGCATGTCCAGTGTAGGCCTACACGGAGAATGACAGTGTCTTGGAGCGGCCGGAACCCCGCAACTCCACTTCCAACGTCATGATTCCGACACGCCTGACACTTCTGCTTTTTATCTGGTGGTGGTGGAGTTGACCGGACATCTGAGGCTTCAGACGTTACCAATTTTTCATCATCCATTGCGTCTAGCCTCTGAAAAAACTTTTAAGGCTAGTCTGCCTGGGCCTGGCCATGTTTGAACCGCCTCACTAATTTGTTCGTTGTTCAACATGGACAAGCGTGCGCTTCCTATTTGAAATGCAGCATAGGCTATGCGTGTTGTTTAATAGCTTTCAAATGGTACATTTAACCCTTTAGCCGCCAGGGTTTAAAAAGAATAAATTGGATTTGTACATAAAAATTTCAAAAAGCCATGGCTTGCAAGTGGTCAGAGATAAAGTCCTACTGTAAATGTGAAAATCATTTAGTATGAACAGAAGTTTATGAAGGGGGTAAATTTACTCATCTAATTTGCATATTATGACGTCACTGGATGGTAACCACCGTGAATTATGCACATTTCAGTAAATACTAGATGTTGAACATATTTGAGCAGTTTTTCTTTCTTTTATTGTCATTTCACCGACATAACAAATGAACAGGAATACAGTCACATGTAAACCAACAATAGTAAACTATTACTATAATCACAAACCCTATGCTACTATACAATAAAGTAGCCTGGTCAAATCAGTTCCATATCGCGGGTGACTTTGTAGTTCTTCAGAGCCCTATTTTTACAACCCCTGCTGTCTATACCACGTCCATTACGGACACTATCATCACTATTGCCACTGGCACCTCCAGCTATGTTAGGCAGAGGGTCGAAATCGGTCGAAATAAGCATGGTATGCTTAGTGGACACTGTCGCAAAGACGTACCTCCATTCACAGACGCACCGTGACTATCAGTCAATAGACGATCGATCATATTCTCCAAAAGGCAGATATTCTCCTTCAGAATCAGAATAGGTGAATAACAGATCCAAGACATCACACGTGAATTTTTTTTTCAACATTTGGTGTATTTCTGCTTCAATTTGTGCAAAACTATGGCCCGCATCGCTTCCGCGTTATGGAGGAAATGCACGTCTTCTTCGTGTGTTTCTCACGTGTTTTCGCATGCTTCCTGAAAACTTTGAAAAAAAAGGTTGAGCTTGAATCAAAGCTCTGGGTGTCTGCCAACTAGTGGTCAAGAGTACAAATGAGATTTTACACTGTACGCGCGTCTATCGTCTGTTTTATTCAGTAATGACGCTTGTCGCAATATTGCGACATGGGCGGTTAGAGGGCTAAAAACATAGCCAGAGGACGTATTGCTTTAATATAGGCTTACATTTTAAGTCTTATTCTCAAATTCAGATTGCGTTAGGGGGACGGGATTATTAGCCAATTTCAATCGGACAATTTGACCGGAGAGATTTAATTTTGTCGAACATTTCATTTTTTTTTTGGCCAATGTCCAGTAATTACCGGACAACGGAAACCCTTATCTGTACATATGTAGGCCCTATGCTTTGGCCTTATAAACAGTGGATCTGTGTTCAAAAGAGTTCAAAGAATCCGCACATATTTTAGGCTACTGTGGTAAACGTCAATTGAGGGTGCAGTGATGACAGATCAACATCGGAGTTTGGCATTTAGCCTACTCAATGAAGTTATAGTAGGCTAATGTTAATTGGCAGAAAGATTGAACATGGTTTGCTACATCTATATGACAGTATATGTAGCTAGCGACAGTTACAACTAATTAAGCAAGGAGATGGTTAACGTTATGTTTGTATTAAAGCAACACCAAAGAACTTTCCCTCTGTCGCATGCACGCTATTTGTTTATCCAGAACCGGCTTTGTAAATAACGATGTCCACAGACACGGTAGAATATTTTGCATGACTTATAAAAGTATGATGTATTGCGACATCAGATGCAAGTCAAATTTGTAGTTTCTTATGTCTCATTCCATCAAACTACAGATCCGCTACCCGATCTGGCAAACTTACATAGTGCGGTTATAGCCGATAGAGGGCCGCGAAGCGAATGCAGAATTGCCGTTCACCCTGTTACGAGTTTATGAACCACTGAAACAATTTTGGAAACATTATTTTAAGGTACAAAAAACTGTTTGGTGTTACTTTAAGGCTGTCAGTCATAACATATTAATCGCGATGCAGTAAGGACCAAGCATACGCGCTTTAAGGTGTTGCTTTAAGGCTGTCAGTCATAACATATTAATCGCGATGCAGTAAGGACCAAGCATACGCGTTAATTTTTTAGAACCCGATTGACGCAAAAAACACACCCTTTCTTCTTTGTTACATTGCTCCGGAACTGTTTATCGCAGCGAGATGAAACCTTTAATGCGTGACAGAGCAGCAGTGGGGCTTTCCAACGAGACTACGCACTTGTCTGTACGATCAAGTATGAAAATAAATTTTAAAAAATTGCATCATATTTACAGTCTATCCTTCTCTGCGTTCACCTGCGCACCCATTACTCTCGTTTGAATTATTCGCATATCAGAAGCATATCAGATGAAAGAGGAGACACAGGGCTATCCATTGGTACCATGGATATCGATTCTTATGGCTTATAAAAACAGACAAAGTGACTGCAAAATAATAACGTTATGTACACAAACCAACGCTGCACACCCATTACTCTCGTTTGAATTACTTGTGGACCCGTGATTGGATAGACATGCCACGCATGTCAGATGTAAGAGGAGACACAGAGCTATCATTTGATACCAAGTACATCCTTCTGGATTATAAAACAGATGTAGTGACAGCAAAATAATAACTTCATATAGCTGGACTTACCCCACGTTTTTGTCTCTTTTTGTGGCAAAGCATGTTTATAATCCAACGCTATTGTGTGTTTCTCTATGGCAAACAGGGATGGATTACTGCACGGGCCTACATGGAATCATTGCCTCAATATCAAAAAATCAGGATGTAGGCTATGAATCTTATTGAATTTAGTATTGGCCATCCCTAAAATGCACCAGAATACAGGAAATCACATCAAACAAATTAAAAAATGTCCCCCTCCCACATATGTAACAATTAGTGGGGTTCCATTAATACATCTGTGCCCAGGGGCCCTTAATACATCTGTGCCCAGGGGCCCAAAAGTTCATAATCTGTCCATGATGGCAAAGCATGTTCATAATCCGGTTTTGAGATCCTAGCAAATTCCTGCATGGCATCCCAATTTGTTCAACAAAGAAACCCCTTTTTTGCCTCTACTTTGTTCATGGCAATGCATTAAAAAGTTGTTGTAGAAAATCATTGCATATGTGCATACACCATAGGCACACACAGGTTAACACGCAAACTTGGGTCAAGTCAGGTCAGATCAGTTCCTGTCACAGATATGGAGCGCAGAAAGGTCATTTTTCATCACTAAATAAAAGAAATGCCATTTATTTCTGTAAGGCGCACACCACATATGTCTGTAAATTGCTCGATATTGCCAGATTCAGGACAGTCTGTTCTACACACACATGTAAGGCAAGTCGAGCTGCCAGCTTGCAGTGGTGAGATACATGTCAAAATATAAGAATTTTTATAATACTCTTTTTGTATTTTTTATTATTTAACATAATAACCTAATGGCGATGGTGATAACACTTGTCGGTAGGGCCCCCTTGGAATTTTTGCTTGGGAAACCAGCAGGAGGCCATCACTGAAACATCAACTTTCAGAACTGCACTGTGTGTGTGTGTGTGTGTGTGTGTGTGTGTGAGAGAGTATCTGATTTGAACAGAATTCCACGAAACTTGACATGCATTCAGAGGGTTCAAAAAAGAGTATACATCGCACACTGGAGGATTTCTTTTTGCTGATTTTATTTGATCCTACACTTTCCGTGCAGTTTTGAACCTGTCAGCCAAAGATACCTGATTTTAGCCTTTTCATTTTTAACTATGTTGCGCTATAGCTCATATGAGTGGATATGGGATGTGTTGACATGGCCCTGGAGACCAACGGCTCTCAAGATATTCACAGAAAACTGTGTCCTGCCATCTACAGGCCGATTGGTGTACAGTCATTAAATGTAAATGTAAACCAGGTTTATTGGCCAAGTACTTGCATATACAAGGAATTTGTCCCGCATTTTACCCATCCGGAGGTTGTGTACAACACACCCACACACACAGTGTATATCCATTCAAACACACACACCGGAGCAGTGGGCAGCCTTAATCCTGGCTTAAACTTGCGTTGAAAACAACACAATGTTTGTTGTTTTTTAACACGTCTCTGTGTCCAGATAGAGACAACCCATTTGTTTTAAGTGTGTAGGGCACTTCATGGGACTCAGAGGAGGGCAGTTTCAGCTGGACCAGACTCCACTCTGGCTACAATATCACAATATCCAAAAGACATAATAGTAATTAGAACAATAATATTTAACATTATTCCCTTTATTTTTCTAAAACTACAAGAGCACAGTGGAAAGGTGAGTGATCTGCCTCCTGTCTCTCTCTCTTCTCTGTGGTTCTGAACCCAAACCCACAGCAGCATTGACTCCTGAATGTTATTCCAGAGCCCAGTGCACACAGGATCCAGAGAACATTTCAGGAGCTCTGATCAATGTGGCAAAGCACCTGGGCAACCTGAAGTTCAGACTCTGGGAGAAAATGCAGGAGATTGTTCAATACAGTGAGTAGCCTGCTGTTTACACATAACCAAACACACATAAACAATGTTAGGAATGAGGAGAGGGTAGACTGTGCTATCCATTTTCTCAAATATCCCATTGTGAAGAATCAACCAGAAAGAATCTCAATTATTAACAAAAGATTTTAACCATTTCAGTTTCAAGACTCCATTCATACATCAAAATCGATCGAATTGGCTTCCCCCTCTTCACATGGTTAAAGGAACACGCCACTGTTTTATAAAATTGGGTTATTCGCCGTCTCCCTAGAGTTAGATAAGTGAGTAAAAACATTTTTGTCTCCATGTATGTACTGTCGTAGTCTGGCAGCGTCCCCGCTAGGTTAGCTTAGCATAGTGAATGGAATCCTTTGTTGCCGGATAACACATATTTCCACTAAGCATCTTCGTTACTCGTTACTAAAACATAAAATTAGAAGAAATGTGTGCGACTGCAATAAGGGAGTTTTGGCGAATCACTGCTCCTAGATTGAATTACGCACGCTGCACGCTCTATTTCAGCGCTTGTTTGTTGCTAAAAGGAGGAGGACGCACAACTGAAACCGCCATGGAAGCACAAGCACCTACTGGAGGACCTCCCGTACCACCCCGACGATAGTGCTGAACTCGATGAACAGGGTAGTGGCAGAGCCGGACAGTAACGGAGTACATTTACTTGAGTACAGTACTTGAGTAAAATTTTGAGGGATCTGTACTTTACTCGAGTATCATTTTTGGAGAGTACTCATGACTTTACTCAAGTACATTTGAGAGGCAAATATTGTACTCTATACTCCACTACATTTCTATCCATAGCCGTGAGTACCCGTTACTTCTTCTAAAAAAAAGCAAAAAGCAAAAATCTCGGAAACCCTCGATTTATTGTTACCCTCTCAAACGTGATTGGATTGTGCAGGCGCCATTGATTGGGACAGCCTATCAGCAATCACCTTCAGCTTTCCGCCAAAGTCAACTCCATGGTTAGATTTAGATAAGAGACGAAACCATGGACGAAACAATGGATGAAGACGCAGCAGGTCCATCCCGGGAATGTGCCAACCTGTGGCCCCACCTCGCCAGACTATTTTCTGAACAAGTTAATGATAGTTTTCACTTCAAATGTTTCAATTACAAAATAGTATTTTGTATTTGAAATACGTATTTTAAATACATGTATTAGAAATACTGCCCATCCCTGGCAACATGGTAAAAAGATATAAATGACTTGATTTTACTTTCAATTCCTTTTACATTCTCCAAGGTATTAACATTAACATTTTTCATAACTCCATGTAGGATGTTTCTGTACATAAATGTAAGCACTGTGGCAGTAGTAATGCAATATTTAGAAAATGTACTCTTGTACTCTTGATACTCAAGTACTTTTAAAAACAAGTACTTCAGTACTTTTACTTAAGTAGACATCTGACTGTTGTACTTTTACTTGTACTTGAGTAAAATTTAGCAAAGGGTATCTGTACTTTTAGTCAAGTAATGAAGCTGTGTACTCTGTCCGCCTCTGGGTAGTGGTGAAGATAACGTCATACACCCGTGGCTGTATTTGCAAGGAATGTTTCTGTACATTGGCAGCTTTCTGTGTAGCTGAACACTCCGCTACTTGCCTCAGCGGCCTGTGAAAGGCTATTTAACATTGCAGGACTTGTCTTCAGTCCAAGAAGACTAAGACTGAATCAGGCCCGGGGTGGGTAATCGGGAGAATTCCCGGTGGGCCGCTTCACTTTTGGGCCGGTCGAGGAAAAAAATATTGACATTTGCAGAGGTGGGCGAAGTACTCAATTTCAGTACTTAAGTGATAGTACAGATACTACTGGTCAAATGTTACTCCGATACAAGTAAAAGTTGCATATTCAAAATTGTACTTAAGTGAAAGTACTGAAGTACTTGATTTTAAAAATACTTAAGTATTAAAGTACAATTTGAAATTACATGTGTAAGGTTTAACACTTAAATGCATGCCCCTGACTAGCTTGTATAAGCTGCAGAATAAGGGATTATAGAATGTTACAGAATGAAGAAACCCAACTGACAGAAAGAAAATGTTTATTTTATTTAAATTTTTGTATGCAGTGATGTGGTTTACTCTCGGCAAACAAAGCATGCATTTAAAACGATAGGAATCGTTCATCCGTTCAGTAAACTTAAACATTTTGTCAAGATACGGCCATGGGTGCGAGTACTCGACAGGGCATCCGCCTTAATCTCCGTCTCCGTCCATCTTGCTGTCGATTTAGGAATAGAGAACGGTTAGAAGTTGAACTTGGTTTTATAGCCTAGCGCACAGATGTGACGCAACCCTGATTAGTGATAGGCTGTCACCTGCGAACAAACCATCCCATTTTAGAAGAGAGGGGAGGGGGGGACAGAGTTTCGATATAGGCTAGACCTAGTTTATTGAAAGTTAAAAGTAACGAGAGCCTTAACAGAAATGTAGTGAAGTTAAAAGTACGATTTTTGTCATTCAGATGTAGTGAAGTGAAAGTGAAAGTATTTTTTTAAAAATTAACTCAAGTGAAGTACAAATACTCAATCTGTACTTAAGTAAATGTACTTCGTTACTGCCCACCTCTGGACATTTGTCACGTTAGTCTATCTTTTCTTAAAGTAGGACACGTTCCGCATTCTGTGGATGACACCAATGCAATGCCTCTGCATGGGTTGTAGCCTACGTGAGGGAGTTCTCCCCTCCCAAAAAGATTTGGTTGGGTCCATATAGCCCGTCTTCTCCAAAATTCTCCAGATACGGATAGCCGAGCCGGCCCTACAGTAGACACAAGTGCCAGGAAGGATGGATGGTAGAAAGAGGCCAGGAGAGACTGAGCAGCAGATCAACCAGTCGACCACTGAAAATGATGAGCCCGAAATTAGTGATGAGGAGGACATGACTACAGGGACAAGTGGAGAGGATAAATTAAAGTTATTTAATGTAAGAAAGAGCAAATACCCTACATGATAAACCTATGCCTTGTTTGCTCAGAAGAGGGTGTAGTCAAGGAGTAGGCTAAATCACCAAACAACAGCCTACCCATGCAAAAAATGTGTAGCCTAAACATTAGTTCAATATGCCTCTTTGTGGAAGCGTGGGATAGGCTACATTTCAAAGGCTTTCTTTCTTTCTTCTTTTCTTTCTGTTTTTGTTAACTTGTGGAATAGTGGAATATTTTTGTTAACTTCTTAGTTGAAGTGAATTATTATATAACCTTTACACATTTGTTGAACCATGGTACTAATAAAAACTACAGGATAGTAAAAGCTGAAATGTTGCTTCATTTATCCAATTTCCACCACTATGGAAAACGTGGGCCGGTCTTGGGCCTGAAACTCCCGGGCACTGAATTCTGGCAACTTTGAAAACCAGCTTCTTTTGAAGATGAACAGACACCTTTTCACTTTCAACTAATGACTGGCATATTAGTAGCTGCTGGACATAGGTGGCCTGTGTGTGTGTGTGTGTGTGTGTGTGTGTGTGTGTGTGTGTGTGTGTGTGAGATGGTGACTTGGGGAGTAAGCCCTAGAAATGCTCATACCACATGACCAAAATGTTCTCCCTACAAGCAGGTCATTTTTATTTTAATAAATAAGTTATTTATTTTTCATTTTTACCTGAAGTTCATACAAAAGTGAAGTTTCTGTTTCTGTTTGTTTCTTTGATGTCAGCTCTAAAAATATGCTGTTTGTTCTTTGAACTTAAGAGAATTGTGCCTGAAAAGTCCTACAAAAGAATGTGATTTTGATTTGATGAGTGAGATTAAGAAGATATGGGAACCCTGAATATGCTTTATGCTTTACTATAAGAAAGCCAAAATAAAGTTCACAATAAAAGTTCAAAATAAAACCGCTTGCTTTTTACTTTTACTTCAAATACTTAAGTACATTAAATATCAGAAAATTACTTTTGATACTTACGTATCAGATACTTTAAGACTTTTACTTAAGTAATATTCTAAAAGGTAACTTTCACTGCTACCAAAGTCTTTTTCTAGTGCGATACTTGTACTTTTACTCAAGTATTGCTTTCTACTTTATACAACACTGGTGTTCTTCCTACAGGATTCACCCCCCTGTATCGGTGGAAACACACACCATATTCACATCCCAATGAAGCAGTATCAGCCTCATATTCTGACCAGAATTTTGAGTATGACAACGTCAGGCTAACAAAGGACTACATGGTACAGGACACAGGAAGTGTCAAGGAACAGAAGCATGGGACATAGCAAAACATGCAAAATCATCACTAACATAGGCCTACTGTAAAAAACACATTAACCTGATCTCTAGGGCAGTATTGTGACAATTACATTTGGTAACACCACTATTGTTCATGACCATCATTCACATCCTCATCACACATGACTCAGTGTTCAGCTCATGTGTGTGTGTTCTTTCTCTCTGCAGCTCCTGTGACTCTGGATCCCAACACTGCACACCCACAGCTCATTCTGTCTGAGGATCTGACCAGTGTGAGACGTGGTGATGAGGATCAGCAGCTTCCTGATAGCCCAGAAAGATTTGATTTGTATGCCAGTGTCCTGGGCTCTGAGGGCTTTAACTCAGGGACTCACTGCTGGGATGTGGAGGTTGGGGAGAACACAGGGTGGTATGTGGGTGTGATGGCAGAGTCTCACCAGAGGAAGGGACTCATGTGTTCCATGAGTGGAGTGTGGTATGTGGGGTATAATGGTGATGTATATGAAGCATATGCTCAACCTCATCTCCCCACTCTCCTCACACTGAAGCAGAAACTCCAGAGGATCAGAGTGCAGCTGGAGTGGTACAGAGGAGAGCTGTCATTCTCTGACCCTGATAATAACACACACACATACACACTTTCACTGAGAGGCGTGTTTGCATACGTTTGGACCAACAGAGATGTTCCTGTGAGGATGTTACCAGTGGAGGCCTCAGTAAGAGTAGAGCAGCACAGTTAGAGCTGATAGTGACTCTGAACCAGGGATGACATACTGAGAGGGAAACCTATGAGAGGAGACTAGGAAGAAACAAAGACATTTTATATGAGACAAAAATATGTCTTATTGAAATAAATCCATTTTATATTAAACAAAAAACTAAAACATCAACAGTTACAGTTGTCATTTAATCTATTAGGTTTGACATATAGTACAATTTGGTAGTGTGTGATACTGTATATGATCTGAGAGTTTTGTTGTGTAGTATAATGTGTGATCATAGTGGGGTGTGTGTGTGTGTGTCACTTTATTCAAAGCAACTGAAGCTTATTGCTCTGATGCCAAATAGACAGCTCCCCCTGGTGGCAAAATTTAACAGGACAGTTGTCATGGAGAGCATTTGGCTTTACCAAAGTCCTTTTAGGCCAAGTCCCTCCACTGGGCGGCCATATACCAACGCTTTTTGGGCACTCATCGGGCACAGTCTTTGGGTCGAACTGCGCCTGCGCAAGGCTTCACGACACCAATCTTGCTCCAGCGGCGAGATCACAACACATGATTGGCACGATGTCTTCACAACAAACCATATGATTGGCTCAATGTATTCACATCACACCACATGATTGGCTCAATGTATTCACATGTCGACGTTTTGCTAAGGAAGGGGTGGGATATGTGTAGACAACGGCCATATTGGCGTTACAAACTAGCCCCATGCATTTCTATGGAGGATTTTTTGAGTGCTGTGTCTCCTCATTAGAAAGTCTCTGGCTTTACATACTGAAATGTCACCTTGAATAAAAAACTAAAATGTTAAATTCCAATACACTGTAATGAATGTATATAACAAATAATAATGTGTTCAGTGATGTTTTTAATTACTATAAGTATTAGTAAAAGTATTAGATGATTAAATTAAATTATTAAATGTGGAGTTCAGTTATGAATCTAAAATGTATTGCCAGACAGACCATGTTCTGTCTTTTTGGCACTGGAGTAGCCCATTGACTAGAGATGTGACGTGATCAGGTAAGAGGTTTGGAACAAAAACGGTAATGCTGCTTTGCGATTGTTGTACTTTTATTTTGACAAGCTGTCGTCATTCTGTCTTCTACATTTATGAAAGGTTTGGTATGAATGTTGTTGAGTCATATCTCATGAAACAGTCATGAATGCTTTATGTGCAGTTTATGACAGCTGTTATGAATGTGTTATGAACTCACCCGTCAAGTAAAATGTTACCAAAGTATCTGTGTGTTTTATAATAGATTTTTGGATACACAAACGTTTATAACTCATAATTGGCTTGCCACATTTTTATGTTAGATATGCATCTGCATCCTATAAGCATTCTGCATTTCCACACTATTAAGTAATGAATAATGTTGAGTTATAAGGAATAGTATCTATAGGCTTACAGTTCACCTGGAGTCTGTAAGTGCTATTACACAAACAACACACAAACAACAAAGAACATTTAACATCACAGTTACTGATCGGAACCAACATTATAACATTAAGAATTGTATAATATACTGAGTTACAATGAATAACATCAACAGACTTTACAACTGTAGGCTTACTGTTCGCCTGAAGAGTGTAAGTGCTATTACACAAAGATAACAACGCACACTTGACATCACAGTTACTGATTATCAAGGAGGCAACTCTATCCACTTAGACTTTGTGTACTCTAGATAGAGTGGGTACTGCTTTATAGGAGGCAACACTATCTACTTACGATTTGTGTACTCTAGATAGAGTGGGTACTGCTTTATAGACTTAGTAGCGAGATGGTGACTACCAGAGGAGTTGAGTACACCTGGCAGCCCCCCTGCACAGCACGATGCCCGGGACTTGAGCAGCGATTGGTGCCCTAAGCCTGACCAGCTTCTCCTCGCTGCTGCTGGATTCGCTGCTGGAGCTGTCAATCATGCAGCGCAGCTCCAGGGGCAGAGCATAGCCTGCAGAGACACGCACTCGGCTGGAGCAGAAGCCCTCCACCTGCAGAGAGAGGGAGAGAGAGAAATGAGGGGGAGAGGGAAAGAAGGAAGGAGAGAGAGAGGGCACCAGGAGATACCATCAGAAGGCATCCTACTGAGGGGGAAATCCATCAAAAGTAAAAAGTAGAAAATGTCTAACTTGCTGTAACCTGACCTGTAGTGAACTGTAGCTACTGAAAATTATTCATTTAATCCACAATTTCCTATTCGTCATGTGAGCTCCACCAATAAGTGTCATTTAAATATAATAACAAACTTATCTTATCTTTTTACTCTGTAATGTGGTTATTACAGAGATAGCCTTTCAAGTTACGTTACAACTTCCAAACAATTTTGAATTTAATGACAAGACTTTTTTTGTATTTCCATTTTTTCTTATGTCAGTTACCCTTCCACAGAACGAAGATCATAATAGCTGAAGAAGAACTGACATGTTTTCCATGTCAAGTAAGCTCCAAGTATATGGTCTTCAGCCATAAAACTTGAAACTTCATAACAAATGCCATGGCAGCTGTGCAATTATATTAGTACAAAAGGACCTCTCCAATGTAGAACCTCAGTGGTGATGGATTTGCCCTGAGCACACTTGGGTTAGGGCCAGCTCTAAAGCAGGCCAACATTCCACTGAATCTTAAAGGATCCCTAAAACAGGGACCCCGAACCAAACCGGGGAAGAGACATAACAGATGAGACTGATCTTGGCAAGCCATTAAAAAACATGGCTTCTGACAGGATTGGGCTGAGATAAAGCCATATTTTTACAAACGGACACAATAATAAACCGGGGGAGTTCTAGGCTCAGAGGTCAAAGGTCACTCTGCGGAAAGCTCCACAAAGAACACTATAGTAGATATTTAGAATGTTCCACTGAAGAGTAACAGTGAGAAAGGAATTTGCGCGCACGTGTGGGTGTGTGTGGAAGCGGGATGTTAGAGAAGACCGTTTGTGTTGTGAGGACATCTTGTGAGTAAATGTTGGTGTAACAGCAAGAATGAAAAACAAGGGGTTGAAAATTAGTCCTTGTGGAGTTCTGAATTGAAAAATACAAAGCAAAAACAAAAAGGGTCCCAATTCCTCACTCCCATAGTGTCATAAAGATGCACTATGGCATCACATCTCGAAAACTTAACTAAAGAGCAAAATGAGTTAACGCTACAATCCTTTCCGATTGGGGTGCACCTGTCAAACATAGACACAGCAGAGGCTCCACATACATGAAACACCTGAACGTTTGAGAGAAAATTCTTCCATTAGCAGTGACGGCACTGTATAAGGGCACGCCCTGCTTTGAATACTGGACATACTCTTAACCATAGCCAAGTGGTAACCAGCAAATGCATGTTTGCACCCGTCCTTGCCGCAAGTGTTTTCAAGTGCCTCAAGTGTAGTCATGTCATCATAGACAATCAAAATGATGCAAGCTTTCCGCATCTTTCAACATCTATTCAAGTATTTCTGACAATTCTGATATTGATAATTGATTGATCAATCAATTGATTTTGATTCTGACCGCAGAAGGGCTCCATTTAGTGGCACATCTATCCAGATAACTCTCGCTTCCGATGGGGCAGACGCTCTCTTGAACTCTAAAGTGGAGATCCATGTCATACGTGTTGAATCCCACCTCCGAAATCTGCATGGGAAAGAAAAGAAGACATAACTGAGTCTGTGTTAGATTATGGTGAGATTACTGTAAAATGACCGCAATGATTTAAATCAGATAAGTCAACATTTCAAGCCATTTAAACAACATCTAAAGAAGGTGGATATGGCCACAAGGTGGCAGCAGTTAGCTTCAAAGATGTAAGAAAACAATGTGTTTAGCATTCATTCGTTTTGTAGAGGGCACACCATGGTGTGTGGATTATGAATCAAAAAGGGATTTAGCGAGGATTACTACGGAGCCCGTGAGGTACGGAGCCCGTAAGGTGACATGAAAAAAAAAATACTGAGAAAAGGTATGTACTTGTGACAAACACTGACTAGGTTTGCGAGATCTTGAGTTTGTTTTTGCGAGATCTTGAGTTTGTTTTGCGAGATCTCGAGTTTGTTTTGCGAGATCTCGAGTTTCTTTTGAGAGATATTGACTTTCTTTTGCGAGATATTGAGTTTGTTTTGCGAGATCTCGAGTTTCTTTTGCGAGATCTCGAGTTTCTTTTGCGAGATATTGACTTTCTTTTGCGAGATCTCGAGTTTGTTTTGCGAGATATTGAGTTTGTTTTGCGAGATCTCGCAAATCCATCAATGCAGAACCACAAACATTCTGGAGAGCTTCAGTCACTGAAATTACATTGCAGTGCCTTGTTTTGCCAGCATGCGGCGAACAAGAGCAAAACTAACGAGATTCTGTTCTCGGTAGCGTAGCCAGAAATGTTCAAATGGGTGGCCATCCAAACATCAATCATAGGCATGTTATATTTATGACATAAAAGTGGAATTTATTGAAGGCATTTGATCACAGCTGACAAATTACGCAGAGACATTTTCAACTGGAGCAAAACAATGCATGAATGTAGCTTGGGTGCGTCTTGAATTTCCCCTAGGGATCAATAAAGTATCTATCTATCTATCTATCTATCTATCTATCTATCTACATGAAACACAATTGAGACAATAGATTGACCGTATTGGACAACTTCAAATCCTTGTTACATTCATGACATGAAAAGGGGAACTTATTGTACAAAAATGACACATTATGCTGTCGGCTAAACATTTTAAACTTGCGCAAAACTGCATGAACCCAGCATCGGTGCGTCGCATAAATTAAAACACAAAATGAAGCAACAGCTTGACCATCGGACAATCCTACTGAAAATCCTTTTCATAGGCATGCAGCGTTTATGACATAAAAAGTGGAATATGAACGCATTTCATCACACCTGACAATTACGGAACTGCTGGCTGTAGCCTACGCGATTTTACTGATTCTTGAACTATCAGCGCAGTGTTGACTTGCGCGTCTTTTTTAGATGGTGAACGTAAACGAAGGAAAGCCCTCTAATTGGACGGGAAAGACTGACAAGTAGACAGGCCCGGTCGTGGCTACGCGTATGCTTGGTAGGCAAAACTAATGGGAAAATGTCTGTAAACAAATTTGGTAGCCAGAAAAAAAGAACATAAACAGAGGATAGAAAATAGCCTACAAAAAAAGAGGGAGAGAACGCAAAGAAGGTAGGCCTATGGTTCTTGGCTTCACGTTCGGGCAACAGACGAGTTCGAGGATACGGTAGGACAATGATGACATTAATACAGTAGCCCGCTGTGGCATGGTCGCTTGCAATTGTATGGTTCATCTATATTATTTTAACTAATTGATCTGAATTGGTTGATGTTTCTCCTGGTAGCCTGTGCTCGCCTGTGCTGCAAGTGTAGGCTAGCCTAGAAATCTAGACGCGCCCCTAGCGGCAGCAAATTACATTTGCTGCCAGGGCTAGTCTAGCAACTCTCCGTTGGCTTGTGAGCTCCAGAAATCGAAACTTAATCAGGACATTGAAATCGTGTATAGAGTCGTTTGGTGGGCTTAACATAATGATTGATGGCAGAGTTGCAACGGTTTGGCTTGAATTCCCTGCTACTTGAAAACAAATATCCTATTGCGTGCAGAGGGAATTTGAAAGACAACCGATTATCCCGCCGCTCGGATTGAGCACTGCGAACGGTGAGTGCCCAGACCCTACATTTTAATGTGGGTCTGGCTCGCCAGGCTATGTGTAGGCTATACCTAGGCCAAAATGGCTGTTGCGGTCGTGGGTGTTGCTCCCCGGCACAGAATAACGTAGGACCGGCCCTGTCTAAAATCAAAAGACCATCACTGTGCGTGTGTGGTAACGTTAACTTCTGGTCTTGACTCACTGCAGAATGCAGTGGCTTGTTCACTGCACTGGAGAATACAGCTAAACAAGTTAAAGAAAGGGAAACGAAACTTGTGATGTGTAGGAGCGATGATGCCCCCCCGGCTTTTTTCACAAATTGCACCCTGACTAGGTTGGCTTGTCAGCGTGGAACGCAACCTCAGACCAACGCAGATGCCAAAATAAGGAACGGCAACATAGTGGTTCTAATATGCATTGATGGATTTGCGAGACTCGCAAAAGAAAGTCAAGATCTCGCAAAAGAAACTCGAGATCTCGCAAAAGAAACTCGAGATCTCGCAAAAGAAACTCAATATCTCGCAAAATAAAGTCAATATCTCTCAAAACAAACTCAAGATCTCGCAAAAACAAACTCAAGATCTCGCAAACCTAGTCAGTGTTTGTCACAAGTACATACCTTTTCTCAGTATTTTTTTTTTTTTTCATGTCACCTCACGGGCTCTGTAGGATTACAAAGAAAGACTTGAAATATGTGATCAAAACTCTTCTAGTTAATGTCAGTTAGGAACTAGACTGGTATGTAGGCCAACATATTGCCAACAGAGGCAATGCTTTAGGGGTTCAGTGAGTGTGTAATCACGAGGTCCCCACCCTGCCCCCGTATCTCTCTCTCTCTCACACTCTCACACTCACACACACACACACACACACACACTCACACTCACACGAGGGCATGGATATCAGTCTCACCTGTTGCACGGTTCGCCTGTTTGCCCGGAAGAGAAGCGGTGAGCCTGTGTGCCGGTTCAGCTCAGTAAGAGACACTCTTTGGGCCAAATCCGCCGCAGGACGGAAGCTGAAGCTGAACAACGGAAGCACTACACACCACAGGATTATTACAAAAAATTATAAACAGCAATTTGACTTCAAAATTGGGCTATCGGTGAAGCCATAAACCACTATAACACGTCTGAATGTAATAAAGCCTTAATAAAGCCTTAATGTAAATGAAGGCAGAGTTGATGAAAAGCAACACACACACACCACAATCTTCAAAAATAACAATACAGCAAATATACACTTACCTGAGACACAGCCGCACTGAAGCAGGAACAAAAAAACCAAGATGGACAACATCCCTCCGATGGACATGTCAACTTCACTTTATCCAATTTCAGGTGAAACAGTCGTCTCCTGTAAACTTTACTGTAGCACAGACTTCTGTAGAGACACACTGTAGTCGCCTGTAGGGATAAATTGTATTGTCCTGTAAACTTTAGTGTAGCACAAATTCCTGTGGGAATAAACTAAGCCTACTCTATTCAGATTGAGCCCCATACACCACCTTTATACTCAACAACACAACTGACAGTAAGATACACTACAGCTACCCTACAATGTGCAATCAATGGCCTGGGGCGAAGTGTGAGAAAAGAGCTCATTTCAGATGAGTTCCATGGTTAACCACACATCATGTGCATGCTTGGCGTGCTTCAGTCTGTGGGACTCGGAAAAGTGCAATGGGAAAACCGTATCACACTTTGGGCTATTCTCCCACACGTGGATTAAGCCTTCAGGAATTTCAATGGAGATTGATATTGAAAACGTTAGTTTTTTAATTCAGTTATCCCAGACGGGCAATTTATGCTGCCGCAAGCATAAAACAACACACATGAGGATACAGAAAGATCGCATAGTCTGGGACTAGTCTTAATCCCTGTAATTTAGTTGTGCATATATTTTACACACACACACGCACACACACACACACAGTACACATAGATGTGTGTGTGTGTATTTTAATTAGGGCTGTCAAAATAACTGATTAATTAATTTGAGAAAAAATAACTGATTAAAAAAATTAGTGCAGATTAATCGATTCCGTATGACCTTTGACCCCGAGCCGTTCTAGTCAGTAAAATTTAGACTTTAATATGAAGGAGAGAGAAGAAAATGTGCTGCCTGGATCATTGATTGGAACATTTACTTTAAAAAAACGGCCTGATGGTGTTGATAAAAAAGAAAGTGTTGAAAATAAAGTCCTCTGCAATGAAATGCCTTGTATGTGAAAAAAAAACTTCTTCATGAAGCACTTTTGAATTTATTTCCTTAGCATATTAGGTCATATCATAGATTATTATGGCAATTATTTGAACAGTGAAAATAATAATAAAAGAGTTTTTGAACTTTAATGTCACTAATGCTGATTATTCAATGATTCATTAGAATTTAAATATTTAAAATACTTTCACAGCAAAAAATATATATGCGATTAATTTAGATTAATTAATCACAGAGTATGTAATTAATTAGATTATTTTTTTTAATCGATTGACAGCCCTATTTTTAATGCCAATTATGAGAAAGCATATGTATAACCCCTTAAGTTTCCTCCTCCTCTGTTACTCCCATCGGACTCCAAACCTAACAGGCTAACCCTAACCGTAACAGGCTAACCCTAACCCTAACCGGCTAACCCTAACCATAACAGACTGATCAGTAGAAGTAACCCCCCCCCCCCCCGGCCCCCGCCTGCCCTTGTCCCTGTTAGTGTTAATTTCGTCAGACGAGACGAAAGGAAATATGTTCGTCAATGCATTATTGTTGACGAAAAAAGACGAGTTGTTTTGCATGAAATAAAAACTAAGATAAAATCTCTTTTCATTTTCGTCTACAAAATGAAAAGACAGAATATCTAGCTGTTACGTTTTCAAAATATTCTGAATGAGTTCATACGCAACAGCTTTCCTGTAGGCTAGTCTACGTGCTGTTGCTGCAACCCTGTGGCTGCAACACGAAACTACATGGAACAAGAACACTGGAGATTTCTGCCAGAGTTAGCAAACTAACTACTTAAGCTTTATGCCACAATGCTACATACCCAGAAGTTGAAGCTTCTCTCATACAAATTAACATCCACCAGAATGTCCATACAAAAATGTTCATCATGTAATGTCAACTATTTAACTAGTTAGACTGATGATGCAAAGTTTGCTAGCAAGTAAGCTAATATGGAAAGTTCGCTAGCAAGTTAGCTATGGCTAAGATGGAGAGTCTGTTTGGGGAATGTGTTGTGTTTGGGCGCATATCGTCATCTAGAGAGGCGGAGTAAAACATTAATACTTTGGTCTACGACAGTGTTTCTCAAACTTTTTCAGTTTCAGGACCACTTAACTAACCTTAGCTAAAAAAAAAAAAAAAAGATTAGACCTACTTCAACAGTAGCCTATAATTAGTCTACACTATAGGCCTACTCACTGAACCACCTTGCTTATTGTCTTTGCACTTTGCTTATTGAATGGATTCATACTGTATGATTTAAACTGGCATATCTTACATCAGTGATTCTTAAACTAGGGGTCGCGACCCCAAATGGGGTCGCCAAAAACTTCCATGGGGTCGCCAATTATTTTCTGTATTCAGTCTGAAAATATTATTAGGGGAAACAAAGGAAAATTATATTGGCCTTTTCTGCCTTTTTCTTATTTACACGCAGTTAAGAGAAGAGAGGGAAATGTTTTCGTCTTTCAACGAGATCTGGTTCAGTCTATGGGCTACTGGTCCGCGGATAGAAACAATGTAACTATCTGCTCCCACTATGCAAACTCAACTTGTTCCCGCTATTTTAAGTAAAACAAAACAAAAGACATAGCCTACTAGCCAAAAAGGACAGGTGGCTGCTTAAAAAATGAACAAAAGCTCGGAAGTGCCATCTACAAGTGCATCTACTCCTCCGTGATCCTCAGATGGGACAAGTCTACAGGCCGGTGAGAATAAAAAAGAACAAACGGCGCGATCGGCTTTATCAGAAAGAATTTCTGAAATAGGGCCTATGCATTCACTTGCCAAGTTAAAGATAACCTCGACCACCCACACTGTGTGATTTGCGGCGATGTTCTGGCGAATGAGAGCTTAAAAACTGAGCTGTCAAAATGAAACGACATCTCAAAATACAGATGTCGGCTCAGCACCGTGGAGGAAAATCTCTGTGTCGCCGTATGCAGCATTCCTCCTAGAATTAAACTTGCTCACGGAAGCATGCCCACCCTTCCCATTGAAATTGTTAAAGATAGTAAACCAGAAAAGGGAAATAAAAAAATACTGTTATTGTTATTGCCATAAATATAATTAATGTAACGTTGTAGGCCTGGCCTAATGCTGCATGTGTATGTGTGTGTGCGTGCTTGTGTGTGTGCGCGCGCTACGCACATAGCGCTCTGATCTGATATGGCGGCAGCCTACACTTGTTTAATCGTGATTGTTTGGTTTTCTCGGTTCTTGTTCATATGGAGTAAATAAAACAAATGACTTTGCTTTCTCGTTTTTGCTTGATTTAGTTGTTAACGTTTGAGGGGGGTATTTGAGTAAGGACTTAGAATGGGTTTGGGGAAAGTGGGGTCGCCAGACCTCGCCATACTTTTTTGTGGGGTCGCCAGACAAAAAGTTTAAGAACCACTGTCTTACATAGACAGTGTTGCAGAACTGTTTTTACATACAAGTTGGTTCAATATCGCAAACAACTCATCCATATTATATTTTACCACGTCTGCTCGCGGACCACTTGGGATAGCTTGCGGACCACCAGTGATTCCCGGACCACACTTTGAGAAACACTGGTCTACGAATATGACAGTGGTCCAGTCAAATCTTTTACTGTCTATGGTCAAATCCCAGCCGAGCTATAACTGTAGCTCGACTTACCTGTGCATGTAAACATACTGACTGACATAAAATCACAATGAGTAATTATAACAGACGAGTAGCCCTGTGGACACACAATATTGTTGGAAAATTGAGATGTGTGACACTATTTGACTCAAATGGTAATCAGAAATAATTTGTTATAAAAAAAAGACTAAAATGTGTTGACTAAAACTGACTAAGACTAAGATACCTTTAGTTTTCTTTTGACTAAAACTAGACTAAAATGACGAGACTTTTAGTCGACTAAAACTTGACTAACAAAAATCATATTTGAATGACTAAATATGACAAAGACTAAAAAGGACATTTCGTCACAAGACTAAGACTAAATTAAAAATAGGTGACAAAATTAACACTAGACTTGCCAGGAGCCAACAGGGAGTCCCACAGCCTGGAACCAGACCGTCTCCAGACCTCCATCTCTCTGGTCCCCACCCCCAGACCACCACCTCTGCCCCATCTGGATCAGAGCCCCTGCCAAGTTACATAAGACTAGAGAACATGGAGAGCGTCCCAGACGCACTGCTGGACGAGCTCAGCTCAACTCCTCAGCAGCAGGAGAGTGGAACCCTCCCTGAGAGAGTTCTAGAATGAATGAGGACTTCTCAACAGCTGCCTAAATCAGACAGAGATCTCAGCTCTTGCCTTCAGTTATTGATCTTGAAATAACTTTTGAAGTTACACACACACACACACACACCCATGACACCAAGTTCATTACAAACATTCTGATAAAGTTTGTCCTTTCAGCTGAAATACCATCTCCAGACAACAGACACAAAAGTGAGACTAAATCTACACCAAACTTTTTGTTTGTTTTTCTTTAATGACTCACAGATGAGAAGTAAATTGCACGCACATTACGTATGGAAATATATATTCATAAATGTACAATATAGGGATTTGTATAATCTTACACAACACTTTTTTTTCAAAAGGCCTTTACATTTCTCCATATTTCACTCAAAAATATATCACTTATCAATAACAAAAAAGATAGATTTAATTTGAATAGACTTTTAGTTCTTAAATTTCACATCAAACAAAGTACAAGAATGTAAACATCTGTTTTTGGGAAACATGTCAATAGATTATTTCATCTAATCAACCAATGTTTTCTCTCAGGTATGTTTTTGCTTTGCATCCTTCGTCTGGTGGAGATATACGCACTGCAGTCATGTATGATTGTGTGTGTGTGTGTGTAGTAGTGAATTTAAGTGCTTTGAGCTATGTGGTTTTACAGTGTAGCCTACACGTGCATATATGTGTGTGTGTAGTGGTCTTCTTCATTGCTATAAGACTGAATTCATGGCCTATAATTTCCGTAAGGCTGGATTTAAGCCACCAAACATACTGTAGCACTAACGTGACCATGTCATGCACACGCCAAACCAAAGTCATACGTTATAATGAATCATGAACATCAGCATCCAATGGGATGACTGCATGACTGGCATATGCCCACCATGGGTTACTGGCATATGCCCACCATGGGTTACGGTCAGCGCCCATAATGCTGCATCTGCTGCTATGGCAACTTGAGGACATGAGACATGTTGAAATGTAGGTGAGAATGCAGTCCTCACATCAGTAATGACAGGTAATGGCACCTTTGGATGCCAGTGGACAATCTAGTTTTAATGAATTTGTCAGACTATTACTCCACAGCATTTTCTGCTGGAGGATAGCCTAGATCAGTGGTCCCCAAACTACGGCCCGCGGGCCGGATACGGCCCGGCACCTCATTTTGGGTGGCCCCCCAAAACATGTCCGTGGTATATAGCATCTGCCCCGCATGGGAGTATGACATCGTCAAACTATAACCTCAGTAATTTCCCCTATTCATTCTCTATAGCGAGTCTTAACAGTACACATGTAATACTCTTTTTGTCCACTGGTGGTTGTTTTGGCGCCGTTTCACGTTTGCCATCGAAAACGGAATGAAAGGTAGGCCTACTTGCAAACAATGTAAGAGGCCTATGCTGACTGTATCAGTGCTCAAAGTATTCTAAAAGTTTATCAATTAATTGCTAATAACTAACTAACTTCTATTCAAGTCATATTTCTGGGACTTTCTGGGATAATTATTTCTATTTTGTATCCACTCGTTCAAATGTTCATACAAATTCACAATGTTCTCATCAGGTGAGTGAAAGTGGTCATTTCAGATGTTTTTGCCAGCACTTCATAAAACTCTCATAGTTTGAGAACTTTAAATTATTTGTAGGATATTGCTTGTTCACAATTTGAGCTGTGTATGCAAAGACACAGAGTTCACACATTTTGAATATTTCATTTGAGCTACATTTTACACTGATATGGCATGATAGCAACATAAACACAGCTAGCAATGGTATTAAATTACAGTAGCCTATGATCAAATGTAATGGAATATTCAACTAAGGTAGACTGTTCACAGCGCTAAGCTATTTATGGTTACTGATATACTCTGAGTCTCTGGCCCTCTCTTAGAGCCAGGCATTTTGAGCTGGCCCTGTCTTAGAGCCAGGCATAGTGAGCTGGCCCTCTCTTGGAGCCAGGCATAGTGAGCTGGCCCTCTCTTAGAGCCAGGCATAGTGAGCTGGCCCTCTCTTAGAGCCAGGCATAGTGAGCTGGCCCTCTCTCAGAGCCAGGCAGTGAGCTGGCCCTCGGAAGAAAAAGTTTGGGGACCACTGGCCTAGATGCAATCAGCTGAAAACAATGACTAAAGAAAATGTGCCATTGGTGGAATAGTCTCTCTTGGTGGTTGACAAAAAAAAAATTAAAAAAGGGACTGGTGAACTTGATGGTATAAAAATGTGGTGCCTTATTTGGAAAAACAGCCCTGGTACAAGATTAATTGGGTTAAATTCTGCCGTTGTGGTGTAATATATTTGTATGCAAATACACACAGGAGATAATGCTATAGGTGGGGGATTTCACACAGCGACCAATCAACAACCAGGCCTATTCACAGACAAAAACAAAAACACTAACAAAGAAACCTTTGTGGGCAAAAAAAAAGCATCAACAGAACAGCCTATGTGTTTCAAGTCTTTAAAGCTGCATTTCCTTAAAAGGTGCATTGTGTATAGTTTAGTGACACCTAGAGGTTGCAACCATCCAAGGAGCCCCAAGAGTGTGGGTAAGGTATGGGAGCCATCAGGTGCTATGACACTCTCTAAAGCCTGTTTTATGGGTTGTCCAGATGAATCGCTCCCTATAGTAATACAAAGGGCTTATTCCAATCTAAAAAAAACCCAACAATTCATAGTTATAGGTGAATAATTTACACTAATGACAACACATTTATGAATATTGTATTCCATCTCCTTCACAACTATAAAAACACCCCAAATTATTAAGAAAGTGTATCTTTAAATAAATGCATGAAGAATGAATGCAAGAACATGAAACACTCAATCTATTCTGAAATATAGTCCACATGTTCCTCCAGAAATATATTCCCCCGTTACTCTAGAAATATATAATTTTACGCCTGTACTGTAAACATCCTTATTCTGGCCGACAAAAGTCTCCACATTGCACATTTAGAGTAGCCTGGGTGTTCCCATGCTGCCTTGCGCGCGATTTGATTCACGCTGCTAAGGCAGCCTGGAGACCATGGAGCAAATTTTCGCCTGAGATAAGGGACCAATCACAGAACAAGGGGGAAAGCAAGACGATGATGAGCTATGCACAGACGCATTTGATAGACATCCGTGGCACCCAATAAACGGATCTGGGCATTTTTTTCAAATACGAGAAAATTAACGTTTGGTTCCCAGACCACGTCTCATTGAGAAGTGGTGGCGCTAGCCAGGCTACCTTTAGAGGCTAATCCACACAATTTAAAATTGAACACTGGCCTGTGTCCATTTTCACAACATTTTCAGTAACAACAGAATCCAACGGAGCGGTTCTAGAATAGAATGGACGCAGTGGAACATGTGAGAAGACCAGGCCTCCACAGAGCTGGTCATGAGTCAGAGTCATGGCAACCAACTCGGTGACAAAGAAAAGGGTGAAATGGCAGATGAGTAATTTTTGGAAATGTTTATTTTTATTAAGCATGCAGCCCAAGTAGCACTACATACACAACATATAAAAAACAATATAATTAAAAATACAAAAAAATAAACCATTTGGTTAGGATTCTACACAATATGGGGCCAACAGAAATGAAAGGAGACAAAAACTAAATAAAAACATTAAGAAATGTAGATGAATAATCCACACATGCTGTTGCCATGGTACTGCATACAAGGTTAGAGCAGGACCACTCGTCCTTCCTACAGGGAGCCAACTGGGACAGTTTGTGCAAAATCAGGGCCGTATGTCCCGTACTGAATGTCTATGTGGGGAGTGACACAGACGACACTCCATTGGCCGCTATAGTGGAGACGTCGGAGCCACCATTTTGTGCCAACTGGCTCTGAAGAGAGTGCTGCAAAACTACCCATGATGCAGATGCCGGCTGACAGTTTCCAACGAGTTCACACAGAAATATTTATACACACGGACACATCTCTGAGAATTCATTTGAAGACATAAAGCTATGCTTTCCGCTGAATGGGTATTAAATAAAACTAAATGAAGTTTTGAATGTAACGATTCATTTTCCTATTTTTTTTTACTTTTCTCTGGTTATTTTGAGCTAAGTACGATGAAGAGGTAAAACTTTGAACAAAGATGGTGCTTTGAAAATCAGACTTGCATCTAATACCTGGCAGCTTGGTCTGCTGATGCAATGATTTCCCTTTTTCGAAAAAACCTTCCTCCCTTAAATGTGTTCTGTACAACCTGACATGAACTACAACCAAAGGTTTAAAGTGAAATTCTAACAGGGCTTGTAAATCCACTCTCAAGACATAATCCTTCAAAAAATAAGGTCACGCAAACGGTCACGTCAACTTCTCTAAAGCCAGCAGCCAATCACAGAGCAAACCAGGACTAGCTGCTTAGCAGTGATTGGCAGATTTTGGTGATTGGCATTGAACGCCAAGAGCAACAAAGTGATTGAAGATCCCTGTTCGGTATCAAGACAGAATTAATCTCTAATCAAAAGCATTCCAGTTGATCTAAAATGGAAAGAGGAGTTGTTTGGCACGTTGATTTATGCATTTCTTCATGTCAGTGTTCTCCTTCATGTCATAAGGTTATGTATGACTGACTATCAGTGTTTATTAGGGGTTTCATTTGATTTAGAAAAAAACATTTGCAGAGCCTGTGTTCATGTCCCAAAAGTATTTAAAAAAATCCTTTTCTCACTCTGCCCCTCCCACTCCCCTCCCAATGTAGTGCTTCTGCAGTCAGTGAATCTGTAGCACACGCACACACACACACACACACACGTTAAAATGAGGAATTGTGTAATATTTGTAAGTTGTGTAGTTGTGTGTGTGTGTGAAGGGTAAAGCTGTGTGTGTGTGTGTGTGTGTGTGAGGGGAGGGGGTGTGAGCTGTGACCACCAGGTCAGGTAGGTGGGTGAGGTGTGGTCACTCTGCGTAGTGCATGATGGACTCGACGTAGTTGCCGGGGAACAGTCCGGTGGTGCCGTTCATGACCCCCTCGTACCAGCCGTCGTCGTTCTTCTTGATGACGTAGATGATGGCGCCCTCCTGGAAGGACAGCTCGTCCTCCTTATCACGCGCATAGTCATAGATGGCCACCACTGCACCAGCGGAACAGGGGAGAGAGAGAAAGAGAGGAGAGAAGTGGAGTTTGGAGAGACAGACAGAGAGAGAGAGAAAGACCATCATCAAGCATGAAAGACTACATATCTGTGTGTGTGTGTGTGTGTGTGTGTGTGTGTAGCCTCACCTTTCTCCAGGTAGGTCCTGGGGGCCCAGGGGGGGTCCTCCTCTGCATAGGGGTCACTGTACTCCACCACAGCTGACTCCTCCTCAAACTCCTCTGGAGGAGGCAGTGGCGTGTGCGCCTCCTCAAACACCGGCTCGTCGCTGGGGGGAGGTGCGTCCGAGACTGAGACAGCGGGGGAAAGGCAACAGGAAATGACCAACCACACACACGCACACGCAGACACACACACGCACACACTTGTACATCCACACACTCATACATCCAAACAACATCACAGAATGGCAATCCCACAACAACAAAGACAATCCTAGACATAAATGTGCCAGCCAGTCAGACACACACAATCCTGTCCCCAAATGTGATCATGTGTGTTGTTTTGGGTGTGGAGTGTGAGCAGCAGTGAGGAGGAGAGCTCCTGCCTGCATCATATAGATAGATAGATAGATAGAGAGATAGAGAGATAGATAGATAGATAGATAGATACTTTATTGATCCCCAGGGGAAATTCAAGTCAAGTCATTTACACACTTTTAAAAGCAGCACAGACTCTGCACTCATGGGCTATGGGCTCTACACCCACTCAAAACAAACATCAGATTTATCATAAGGCCACATGGACAACAAACGAGACAAGTGGCTGTTGCACAGCTAACTATGTGGGGCAAAAATAGGCTAAAGGCTGCTTTATACACATACTGTAACGATTGATGCCTCACAGCAGCTAATGAGAGAAGAGGCGCTACGTTGCTGTACACAGACACACAGCTGGTCTGTCTTCAGTAGATAGCAGATAGATGTTTGTTAACTAACTAGCTGTTCAGATCATAAATCTTGCAAACTCTCCACTGATGACCTTCACTGGGTTAGCTGGTGTCTAGCCCAGTGTTTCCCAAACTTTTTTTCTGGGGACCCACTTTTTAAAAATAACAGACTATCGCGACCCAACTCGTGACTGTGGTAGTTAACAAACTAGATCCTAATAGAAAGCTGTTAGCTTTCCTAAGCTATATAAGGTATAAGCTAGGGGTATTACACAACATAAATTGTCACTATGCTATGCTGGCGACCCAAATAAAATCTCCTATGACCCACCTGTGGGTCGCGACCCAGTCTTGTCCAGCCCAGTGGTTCCCAAACTTTTCCTCCCGCGTACCACTGCCTACATTCCGACTCAGCTCGTGTACCCCCACCATCCGACACATAAACACATAAAAACCTCGTGTACCCCCACCATCCGACACATAAACACATAAAAACCTCGTGTACCCCCACCATCCGACACATAAACACATAAAAACCTCGTGTACCCCCACCATCCGACACATAAACACATAAAAACGTAACACATTCTATAACCCCCCCCCCCCACACACACACATACACACACGTTGACAATATTTGTCCGTTTCCCGGTTTTAGGTGCGTGCATTTGGTCAGTTACAAAGTTATGAAAACTAGCCTGCATAGTAGCCTAACTAGGGCAGCCGTGGCCTACTGGTTAGCACTTCGGACATGTAACCGGAGGGTTGTCGGTTCGAACCCCGACCAGTAGGCACGGCTGAAGTGTCCTTGAGCAAGGCACCTAACCCCTCACTGCTCCCCGAGCGCCGCTGTTGATGCAGGCAGCTCACTGCGCCGGGATTAGTGTGTGGTTCACCTCACTGTGTGTACACTGTGTGCTGTGTGTGTTTCACTAATTCATGGATTGGGATAAATGCAGAGACCAAATTTCCCTCACGGGATCAAAAGAGTATATATACTTATACTATACTTAACTACATCCACATACAATATCTTATAATAGGCCTACAACAACGCCTGACAAGGATGTATTCGTTTGGACAACATACAGCCTAGAAAGGCTTAGGCTACCTTTAGTTTGTTAAATGTAAAGACTAGCTTAATGTTACCTTGTTCTTGCCCATCTGAAATAACTCCTAGCTTTGCTGCTTCCCTCCTTTCTGTTTTTGTTGTTTTCAAAAACCTGTTATATCCGCAAAACTTTCCCCCCACGGACCACGGACCATCCGACGCATTCAAAAGTAACGCATTCTATTAGCTATTCCACGCGTCATGTTTAATAAGCTGCCCTTTTTTTATGAACACATACAGAGTTTATATCCTTTGATTTCATGTTTCCATATCATTATGACCTGATTCGAAATTATGTATTTATTCATGAATTAATTACAAAAGATTTAAAATTTTCATTTTACACCTGTCCGCCATAGCCCTTTTCATCTCGCGTACCCCCTAGAAGCAGCTCGCGTACCACCGGGGGTACACGTACCACAGTTTGGGAATCCCTGGTCTAGCCCATTGTTGTGTGTGTAGTTTTGTGACCTGGGGAGCATTCAAATTTGCAAACATTCAGGGATGTATTTTGCACCCTGGCGTATGGCGTAAAACTCATCCTCATTAATTCCTTATTTTGCACGTTTATTTTTTAAACAATGTGCCCAGGGGTGTGGCAATTACCAACCTAGGGAGTGGCCTGGCGCATTGTCTAAAAATCGCTATTGTACACCTGGTCAGAAGTCTATGGCGAGTTGTTTATATGTTATTTTAAGAGCGCACAACACACCATCCTTCTATCATCCATGAACGCACACCAGCGAATGTCCATGCAAAACATTACAAATTGCACGATTGCAATGGGAAACATAATTAGAATAAAGATATTACGAAATACTGTACATCTCATGATGAGTAGTTATTCATCATCATGAATGACTGTTAAAAGTGATTAGGGGAGAGGTGAGAGACACGTATGGAGCACAGCTGAAGACGCACTGTCACGAGATAAGCAACTCCTCTCCTCGGCAGGATAAATGTTGTTTTATTGAGTCATTTGAACATTAGGGTAAGTGTTGCTTTTTCCAGCCTATGTTGTCGATGGTAACCCATTGTCAGTCAATAGTGAAAGTAACTTACTGCATATACTGTAAATGTGTTGTCGTTGACTGACACACCATGGTGAAGTTAGTTTCACTTTGCCAATGAGTTCAAATAATAGACGAGTGCAAATGCGTGAAGGCTATGCTAGGTTTTAGTAAAGCACGGTTTAGTGGAATGACTATTCCATATGGTCTTCCAAGCAGCCTCCTTCAAATGCGCCATTGACTGGAAAATACCGATGCATTCTTTGACATCGCGCCTTAAAGGGAATGACAGATGTCATTCTCATTGGTTTAAATGATGTTACGCCCCAAACACACCCCCATGACTGATTAAAAAACCTAGGAACACCTTGTTGTGCCATGCGCTCGACGTTTGATAACGAAAACACTCCCAATGTGGACTGGACATCCTACTAAATTTGAATAAGCTTTTGACGAGTGACTGCGCTTTTGACCGTCATGATAGGGACCTTAAAGTTTTTTGTTTTTCAGTTTTCAGCTCAACAGTTTAAGGAGGTAGTTCTCTGCAAACATGGTGGGAGTTTAACAGAGGGTTGCAGTTGATATGAAATGTTCACACAAAATCGCTCAAATTTATGTTTTACATATAAAACATGTTAGTCGCAAATATTCAAGGGACACCTTCTACTTTAACATGTCTTTACGTCTATTATGGATTCATTTTCCCAAGTGGTGTTTTTTTTGTATTTTCATCCTTATTATTTCATGCTTATTCTTCTCTTTTTCCCCCTGTATTTACTTCACCCAGTCTTGTGCCAAGATGGCAATTAGTTCACGTTACATCTTACCTGGCTTTAAGTAACACCTTGTGATATCCTCGGTAAGACGCTGGAGATTGCTTAGGCCGTCAGTGACTGCTTTCAGTTTAATCAATTCATAAAATATACAGTTTGAGAGCGTGTTTATTTGTTTTTGACGCTGCAAATATTCACCGCTGTTCAAGGAATCTGAACACACTCTGGTAAACTCAAGAACACCAATAAGTGACAAGGACAAGGCTTTGCCTCCCTAGTGAATGTAGATTTAAAACTTTAGAGCGAAGACTGACTTCAAATACATCAATAGGTAAGGTGACCGCATGTGATGGTATCTTAGCAGCAAATGCAGACACTTCACCTTTAACTTTCACATGTCTGCATGTCAAAGTTTAAAGGGCACGGAGAGTTCATGTGAAGGTTATTAAGGACAAATGGAAGGTCATCTGAGGGTCAGGCGAAGGTTATTGTGAAGCTACTTACTGGTCTCCTGCATGCGAGCCACGAAGCCTGTGAGAGGAAGCTGGGGGGTGATCTGGAGGATGAAGGGGGGGGGAGGGGATCCCACGGAGACTACAGCCGCACGCACGCACGCACACACGCACACACACACGCACACACACACACAGTGGGAGAGCAAAGCAAATAGCAAATACAGAGAGAGGGGGGGCAAAACAGTGGCAGAGAGTTGCAGGTGGTGGACATTGAAAGAGTGAGAAGAGACAGACAACAACAATAAGAAGAAGGAAAGACAAAGAGAGGTTTGTCAGAGACAGACAGAGGCAGCAGGATATGGTGAATGAGGAAGAAATAAGTCAAAGAAGAGTGAAGCAAACACACACACACACACACACAAAGAAAGAAAGAATGAGAGAAAACGGGAGAAGAAAATCAGAGGAGAAAGAGCAAGATAAGCCTGTTACTTTAGTGTGCAGACACACAACACAACAGTGCTCAACACTCATAGACATTATTAATCGATCCCAGAGCGAAAGTATATTAGCAAACAGACCCAGTCTAGCACACACAGGATTAGCATGTACTATATGATCAAATAACCGTATTATATACACAAGAGAATGGAATCATGGGAACAAGAGAACCCCTCATTTAGATAACCCAGTCCTATACTGTAATTAACTCTTAAGCTGTAGCCCATGAGTGTAACAGAAATACCAAGAAACAAACCACCAAAATAATCACCAAATAAAATAAAGAATCCAACAAACAAGAGAAAAAAAAACAAACAAACAATCAACTTTTTAATGAACTCCTTAAAAGGTGCCATGTGTAATGTCCGCCAAAAAATCAATTCATACTCCACATTCCATAAAAGATGGGGGCAGTATACCTCCAGAAAGTGAGTTGGTCTACCCTAGAGTAACAACCGAGACACGTGTATTGCAGTTTGGCTGGCGGTTATGTTGCCCGCATACCGCCTCCCATGGCCGAAACTGGTATTATGACGTCTGTCGGGCTGTGGCTAGTAATTTAGCATGCTAATTCAGGTTGATATCTCTGCAGCACTATACCTTGTCCTTTTTTTAATGACATCATCGCCCTTATTTCTTCTCATTCTTTTGATGCGTGTAGCTCATTTTTTGGATATTTTTACCTCAATTCTTACACATGGCACCTTTAACCAAGTGAACTACCTAAGCACCTTTTTAACTCCCAAACTACCTGACTCCAGGATGAGATGCGTGAGGGTGAGTGGAGCTGGTACCTAAGCACCTTTTTAACTCCAGGATGAGATGCGTGAGGGTGAGTGGAGCTGGTACCTAAGCACCTTTTTAACTCCAGGATGAGATGCGTGAGGGTGAGTGGAGCTGGTACCTAAGCACCTTTTTAACTCCAGGATGAGATGCGTGAGGGTGAGTGGAGCTGGTACCTCGGCTCTGGTTCTGGTTCTGGTTCTGACTGTAGTAGGGTCCTCCGTTCTGCTGGGCCAGGGGCATGCTGGGCTGGGCCGTGACCGAGGAGGGCCGCCGGTACGGCAGCGAACCACCCACAGGGGGCGCTGTTTGCCTAGGCACAGGCCGGTTCATGCTGTAGAACTGAGGGGTGATGCCTGCAGTCAACACACACACACACACACACACACGGCCATTAGTAATAATTCACCTTACACTACATCTAATTAACCTTCAACATGAAACACACTCATAACCCAGGAATTCACCCTACACCACAAATAGTATACAAGACACATATAAATATGACAAATAAAAAAAAGCGCAGAAGAGATGACAGAATAAAAAAGCGCAGAAGAGATGACAGAATAAAAAAGCGCAGAAGAGATGACAGAATAAAAAAGCGCAGAAGAGATGACAGAATAAAAAAGCGCAGAAGAGATGACAGAATAAAAAAGCGCAGAAGAGATGACAATAAAAAAGCGCAGAAGAGATGACAGAATAAAAAAGCGCAGAAGAGATGACAGAATAAAAAAGCGCAGAAGAGATGACAGAATAAAAACGCAGAAGAGATGACAGAATAAAAAAGCGCAGAAGAGATGACAATAAAAAAGCGCAGAAGAGATGACAGAATAAAAAAGCGCAGAAGAGATGACAGAATAAAAAAGCGCAGAAGAGATGACAGAATAAAAAAGCGCAGAAGAGATGACAGAATAAAAAAGCGCAGAAGAGATGACAGAATAAAAAAGCGCAGAAGAGATGACAGAATAAAAAAGCGCAGAAGAGATGACAGAATAAAAACGCAGAAGAGATGACAGAATAAAAAAGCGCAGAAGAGATGACAGCATACAAAATACAAAAGAAGAACAAAATAACTAAATTAAAGGAAAACAAAACAAATAAACAAAGACACCGTAAGGACATGTCAGGCAATCTGTTCAAAAGCAAATAGAACAGTAACAGCACACAGAGACAGACAGAGACAAACCAGGCCAGAGGGGAACGCAACGCAAAGCAGCACAGAGAGACAGCACTGGGCAAACCAGGCCAGAGGGGAACGCAACGCAAAGCAGCACTGGGCAAACCAGGCCAGAGGGGAATGCAACGCAAAGCAGCACAGAGAGACAGCACTGGGCAAACCAGGCCAGAGGGGAACGCAACGCAAAGCAGCACTGGGCAAACCAGGCCAGAGCGGAACGCAATGCAAAGCAGCACAGAGAGACAGCACTGGGCAAACCAGGCCACAGGGGAACGCAACGCAAAGCAGCACAGAGAGACAGCACTGGGCAAACCAGGCCACAGGGGAACGCAACGCAAAGCAGCACAGAGAGACAGCACTGGGCAAACCAGGCCAGAGCGGAACGCAACGCAAAGCAGCACTGGGCAAACCAGGCCACAGGGGAACGCAACGCAAAGCAGCACAGAGAGACAGCACTGGGCAAACCAGGCCACAGGGGAACGCAACGCAAAGCAGCACAGAGAGACAGCACTGGGCAAACCAGGCCAGAGCGGAACGCAACGCAAAGCAGCACTGGGCAAACCAGGCCACAGGGGAACGCAACGCAAAGCAGCACAGAGAGACAGCACTGGGCAAATACGCAAGAGAAAGACACAGCAAGGTGCTACAACGACCCATCACAGATAGAAGCTTGAGACGGTGACAGAGGCCACACACTAAAAGCCACACACAGGCCACCTCAGCATGACACAGACAGAGTGCTCACTGCAGGCTAGCAAGCCCATCCATCACACACACAGGCACTATTTACCTTGTGTGTTTTATGTTTTCTTTTTATTATGATCTTTACCTTTTGAATATTCTTTGGCTATATTGCCCTTCTATGCTTTTATTTGTTATTATTGTTTGGTTTTGTTTATGTAAAGCACATTGAATGACCTCTGTGTATGAAATGCGCTATATAAATAAACTTCACTTGACTATTAGACACAGCACAGAGTCCCATTACACACACAGGCACTATTAGACACAGCACAGAGTACAGAGGGTTGGAAAAAATAAGACAAAGAAATGGTCACATACCACAGTTTACAAACATATACTAAGCAATACACATATACATACAAATAAGCAAGTAAAAATAGCTATTCAACATAATTACATTGAATAAATACATTCAAGAAATACAGCAAGAAGACAGCAATGTCTGTTAATTTATTAGATCCTTTGGTCCATATTACACAAACAGGTCTGAAATGTGATACTGAAATAAAGACTTGGTCTCAAACGCTGATACAATTCACACACAAGACAAAAAAAACTGGATGTCTATGTAAAAACAAGGCTGGGTGAGGAGGACTATGGACAGGCTTTGGATCCGATTTTTTCAGCGCACACCAAAGAGTCGTGATAACAAACTGTTGCAGAACTGTTACGAGTCCAAGTGATGTGAATAAATCATTGCAAGTCACTGCCAAATGTTGCAAGGCATTGCAAAAGATCCCCCATGTCAAATTCCAGGTTACAAGGCATTAGAACACTTGTACTTCACAGCTTGTGTGATGCGCTGTCACTCTGTGTGTGATAACATGACATCACGGATGAGCTTTTGGTCAGACAAGAGATAGAGGACTACTTTTTCATTCAGGTTGAAGATTTCCACTGTCTAAAAATAACACCAGTCAAAGAGTATTCTAAGTCACAAAAACAAACAACTGGCTGTTGGCTAGCTTATCAGATACTTGATTAACTGTCCAGCTAGCTAGCTCCCATCTGGCTATGAGTGGAGCCACAAAATCATGGAACCATTGTTCTACTTACATGTTCCAAGTTCCATATCTCCCCTTCAGGATCCTACCCGGTATGCTAAATCTAATTCCAGAACATCCCTGCCTAAAAGCTCCATTCTAAGCTCTACTCAGAGTTCCGTTCTGCCATTCCGTTCTCTCTCTTCTACATCCCAGGTCTGCACACCCAATCCAGTCCCCACCACCCACTCTCTTGTCCAGCCCCGTCTCCCCCTGGCCTCATGGCAATCTGGGATCTCCTTGGGG
>NW_027468718.1:47455212-47475212 GCF_046254945.1 Alosa pseudoharengus | reverse complement strand
CATCTCACCAATGTTTTCAGGTAATTTGGGTTCCACAATGAAAAGACAACAGAGGAGTGAACACCGTTGGAAGAGAAGACTCAACAGCTGACCAAACTTTAAACTCCAGGTAGATTGACTTGCCCTGAGCTTAGATGTAGGAACTTTGACTTTGAGTACCATTTCTTTAAAGTTTGGTCCCAGTAGGTGGTCAGACATCTTGACTTTGTCTGGAACAAAATGGAAAGATTCCAACTGGGAAAAAATCATTCTTTGAGTTGTCTGGAACGCAGCATATGATGAGCTGTCCCAGAGCAGGACAGGGGACCTTTAAAGAAGAGGTCAAGATGGTGAAGATGATGGTGACTGCTGAAGATGAAAGTGGGTTGCGCAGGGCGACGCAGGAGGTGGGGTCGTTCATGGAAGGTGAAGGGATGAAGGTGGAGGGGGAGGTGGAGGGGGAGGGGGAGGGGGAGGTGAGGGAGGGGGAGGTGGAGGTGAGGGAGGTGGAGGGGGAGGTGGAGGGGGAGGGGGAGGTGAGGGAGGTGGAGGTGAGGGAGGGGGAGGTGGAGGGGGAGGTGGAGGGGGAGGTGAGGGAGGTGGAGGGGGAGGGGGAGGGGGAGGGGGAGGTGGAGGGGGAGGTGGAGGGGATCTGTGCACTCACCTGCGGCAGGAGAGGAAGAGGATGAGGAGGAAGAGGCAGTGCTGGTGCTGACTCCCGCGGGGGCGTCGGCGGTGGGAGGGGGGTTCTGGGAGGGGTCAGGGGTCTCGGAGGGGGGGTGAGATTGGGGGTGAGGCGGCTGCAGCTCAGAGGGGACGGGGTTAGAGGAGGAGGTGGAGGAGGAGGAGGAGGGAGGGGCGGAGTTAGAAGAGGAGGAGGCGGAGGAGCCGGCAGGGGCCCCTGCGGTGAAGAGAAGCCATCACAGAGCGAGCGTGACGACGGGCAGGAGAAAGGAGAGAGAAGGGTGAGTAGCTACTGAACACTACTGAACACTACTGAACACTACTGAACACTGGGAGGAAGGGTGAGTAGCTACTGAACACTACTGAACACTACTGAACACTGGGAGAGAAGGGTGAGTAGCTACTGAACACTACTGAACACTACTGAACACTGGGAGAGAAGGGTGAGTAGCTACTAAACACTACTGAACACTACTGAACACTACTGAACACTACTGAACACTACTGAACACTGGGAGAGAAGGGTGAGTAGCTACTGAACACTGGGAGAGAAGGGTGAGTAGCTACTGAACACTACTGAACACTGGGAGGAAGGGTGAGTAGCTACTGAACACTGGGAGAGAAGGGTGAGTAGCTACTGAACACTGGGAGAGAAGGGTGAGTAGCTACTGAACACTACTGAACACTACTGAACACTACTGAACACTGGGAGGAAGGGTGAGTAGCTACTGAACACTGGGAGAGAAGGGTGAGTAGCTACTGAACACTACTGAACACTGGGAGGAAGGGTGAGTAGCTACTGAACACTGGGAGAGAAGGGTGAGTAGCTACTGAACACTACTGAACACTGGGAGGAAGGGTGAGTAGCTACTGAACACTGGGAGGAAGGGTGAGTAGCTACTGAACACTGGGAGGAAGGGTGAGTAGCTACTGAACACTACTGAACACTGGGAGGAAGGGTGAGTAGCTACTGAACACTACTGAACACTGGGAGGAAGGGTGAGTAGCTACTGAACACTACTGAACACTGGGAGGAAGGGTGAGTAGCTACTGAACACTGGGAGGAAGGGTGAGTAGCTACTGAACACTGGGAGGAAGGGTGAGTAACTAAATTAAATACACAGGATAAATAAACAATGTACAAACAAAAACAAGCAAATACGTTCATCAGTGCATCTAGTTAGTTTCTAGCAAGGGCAGGAAAACAAACAAAATATTCCCTGTGGGTCCACTTGAGTTAAAAACGTCCGTCACAAAGGTCTCACAGAACAACTGAAACTTGAGAAGACTCTCAAACCTCAGTATTAAAAATAAACAAATCAATAAATCATGCAGCTCTGCCTCCTCCTTGCATGCTGATCTAAACAACTTGCCAGACTTCGGGGTTCAAGTCAGGGCACAAGACAAGCCTGTTAAACTTTAAAACACACTCAGGCTTTAAAAATGTATTCAACCCTCTACACCAAGTCAAAGTAGCTTTTGAAAGCTTTTTTTTTTTTTGGGGGGGGGGGGGGGGGGGTTTATAAGGGAACGCTGCTACGACAGAAGATGCAGCACAATGAGTTGTTTTTTTGTAAATATATGTGGTACTAGTTAATTTGTGTTGCTGTTGAGTGTTTTTCTCCTTTCACTCTCCTGTAAAAATCATTATCAAATGTTTTATTTTTATTTTTTTCCCTCGCATCTTTACAAGGTCATTTGCATGCTTGTACCCCCACCCTGAATCAATTAAAAGTTCATCACAAAAAAAAAAACAGGAAGCAGAGGTATTTTACAAAAGCAATAAAAAGCTTGATGTAGGAGTAGATGCAAATAGGTAAAGCCCATCCTCTAATTTAGAACCTTCTCTCCAACTTGCGAACAGATCTCGCAAGCCCATTAAGAAACCAAAAATGCTCTCTTACATAACAAGATCTTTTATCCAGAATGTTAAATTCCCAGAGAAACAACGGCTTGGTCATTATCTGTCATGTCCCAGCTGGTGACGTGCTCCCAGATGGAGGATTTGTGTGTGGAGTTGGAGTGTGAATATATCCAAGAGCTTGGCTCACTGCAGTTCAACTCTTATGACGTCAAAGTAACCATGGCCGTTGCTAAGCACTGTTTACCCAGTGCCACTGTTTACCCAGTGTCTTCTGAGGACTTTAGTTAAGGCTGTCTCATTCTTCATTTTTCCCCCATTTAAGCCACATGGATTTATGCTTTGCTGATATTTCACACGTGGCAGCTAAACTTGTGTGAGCCCAGCCATTTGTGGGGGCTATTCTACACCCAATGAGCACAATGAGAGTGAAGGGCCAATAGTCAGCCATTTTAAGTACACGTTTCAGTTGTATATCAGATTGTGACAACAAAAACTCTGTTATCCTCCTTCACCTGAAGCAGGCAGAGATTAGTTTTAAGAAAAGCAATGGATCAACAAACTGTTACAGAGGTCATATAGATAACCCTATTCTCAACCACCATGAAATGCTCATAAGGGTTAGTGTACTGTATTGAACATAAAATGCTCATAAGGGTTAGTGTACTGTATTGAAAATCTTACTGCAATCATACTGCCCCCCATAAAACCAATGTAACCAAAACATGGTACATCTGTACCACGTTGCAATTGACACACTGTGGGCAAATCTATTATTAGAAATTATATGAAAGAAAAAAAAGAAAGAGAGAGAGAGAGAGAGAGAGAGAGAGAGAGAGCGAGCGAGGGATGGGAGATGATGCGTGTGTTACCTGGGAAGGCGCTGGGTGGTGATGGCGTTGGCACGGCGATAGGCACCCCGACGCTGCCACTCCCGCTGTTTTCTCGGCTGCTGCTTCGGCTGCTGGGATGGCTGCCTCCACTGCTCCCACTGCTGCGCAAAGCACACACATGCTCACACACCACACCACCACTAGAGGGCACCAACACACAAAGAACATCCTTACATACTAACGCTGCTAGTTAGCACACAAACCACTCTGCCCACTACAGGCCTCTGGTACACAAATACTGCCTTTAAATACTAAGACTAATTAGCTAACATTAGCGCACAGACCTCTCCACTACACAAAATACTTCACTCGTGTACACAGGCTAAATGGATAGCATTAGCATATGTATCACACTGTAACCTAGAGAGCACTACAATCAAATCACGATCAAGATACACTACAGCTGATTAGCAACATGAAGTTAGCCACCACACTTGGCATGAGAGGCCACTGGTAAGCAAATGTCATAGCCCAAATGAGCATTATGGACACAGGACTAGCACAGGTGGTGGCTGTAAACTCACACAAACCATGTTAACATGAAACATTTCACCAGCATGGTACAACGCTTTGCAGCCTAATTACATGTAACTGCCCTCATGTTGCGTAGGATTCACATCTACACAGAGCACAACCAGCTACTAGATATGCACTACAAAACAACTTCTAGTGTAGCTAGCTAGTGCTAGCATGCTATTACTCAAACACACTACTTGTTCATCAAACTGCAACTTGGTAATTGCTAGCTTTTGACACCATTGACCATTTGGCTAGTATCAGACATGACTATAACTAACTGGACAACTAATTCAGCCTTGTAAAATGTATCTGGCCAGAATGACCAAAAAGAGCACAAGCAATGGGGAACCGTGGCATGGTTGTTCCCCACATTTTCTGAAGCCCAGAGAGAACAGGGAAGTTCAGATGAACACTTGACCTTGATGGGGTTTATGAGGCTGAAATGACAGCAGGGTCGGAGCCTGGAGAGGCAGAAGCAGTGGAATGGAACGGGAACGAGGAACAGACATTGGAATGAGTTTGAAAAAAGCAGCGGAAAGTTCTAGCACATGTCTGAGAATCTGGGAAAACCGACTTTATTGTATTTCTATTCTCTGCGAGTTTATATACAAACACACACACACAGTCTAAGCAAAGACCTACTGTCTGACAGGCGAGGCAATTCATGTAGTCCTCACTCTCTTTCTTGTACACACACACACAGACAGACAAGACACACACACATCCCCATCAGGTAGGCTGCTCCCTGTGGGAGTTTATCTGTGCATCAGAAATCTGTAATCTCATCTGTGCCACCTCAGGAGACATTCGTCTCGACTCAGATATCACATGATGGAAGACACCCGTCTCAGAACAAGTGCTAGAGAAAACAAAGCAGCAAGCCAGAGAGATAGAGAGAGAGAAACACTAATAGCTCACACAGCAACATGGAAGTTTTATGTAGAAGAAGAAATAGAGAGAGAGAGAGAGAGAGAGAGAGAGAGAGAGAGAGAGAGAGAGAGAGAGAGAGTGAGAGAGAGAGAGAGAGTGAGAGAGAGAGAGTGAGAGAGAGCGAGAGAGCGAGAGAGAGTGAGAGAGAGAGAGAGAGAGTGAAATGGAGGAAGGAAAAGCAGAGCAGCAAAGCGAGACAGAGAGTTCTTGTGCCAGATAGTCAGAAATCGCGAAATGGAGAAGCTATTTCAGAGCAGAAGCACAAAAGATGCAGCTGTATCTTAAAAGGGGAAAAAAGACAAACAGAAGCAGAACTAAGGGAGGTGAAAAACTCTGCTACTCAGCAGAAAAGCAGGGTGAGCTGGCAAAGCAAGGGGAGGAGAGACGGCGAGGCCTTTAGTGTGCAGTGAGAGGAGGGAGCAAGAGGAGGGAGCGAGAGGAGGGAGCAAGAGGAGGGAGAGGGCGGGGGGGGGGGGGCGAGCTGAGAGAGGAGATTGGAAACATGGGCTGAAGATAGACTGAACACATACTGAATAAATATGAATGTGTGAATACATGTCTGTGTGTGGGCATGTGTGTCAGCATGCAATTATGCACATACTGCACGTACGCATGTGTACGCATATGTGCACATATTTACATGTATGTATGCAAGTAGGTCTGCTGTGTTCATGTAAGTCTAAGTATGTATGCATGCTTGCTGGTATGTATGCAATATGCATGATTATTCAGTCATGTTTGTATGTATGTACTGTCTGTACATGCACTTATCTTATGACATAAAATAACAATTATTAATGTATATTTATATATTAATGCATGTAGGCACTTTTAGTATGTCTGCCTGTCTATGATCTGCAGAACACATTTTCTCCTCATGCGAGTAGACGGTTGGTCTGTGCAAGAACTGAGGTGTTTTGGGCCTTGAGTGGAACTGAGAGGAACAAATGTGGGCTGGATCAGGTGCTGATGACTGCCAGATACCACTGCCAATCCACTGTTGAGGCGGGCGAGAGCACTCCTCTTCATCTTCCTTCTCATCTTCATCCTCCTCCTCTTACCCTCTGTGGCAGAGAGGAGGAAAAACAAGACTCCAGACTGCTCCTCCATGAGGTGATGAAAGAGTATCGCTTCTGACGGATGGGGAAAGTCAAGTAAAAAAAAAATTGTTCAGATCCAATAAAAGACTCCATGCTGCTGGTCTTGATTGTTCAGATCCAATAAAAAAACTCCATGCTGCTGGTCTTGATTGTTCAGATCCAATAAAAGACTCCATGCTGCTGGTGTTGATTGTTCAGATCCAATACAAAAACTCCATGCTGCTGGTCTTGATTGTTCAGATCCAATAAAAGACTCCATGCTGCTGGTCTTGATTGTTCAGATCCAATAAAAGACTCCATGCTGCTGGTCTTGATTGTTCAGATCCAATAAAAGACTCCATGCTGCTGGTCTTGATTGTTCAGATCCAATAACAGCAGCAGACCTGAAGCATCCTCATCTTCAGAGTGTGTGGGCGGGTGATGGCATGTGTGGCTATGGCTTCAGATGCAGAAACACACACACACTCACACACTCCGTGTCTTGCAGGCACATGGATATGCGTTGCACAGACACACACACACACGTGAAAGGAAAAGAACAGGAGGACTTCCTCTGTGTTATATAAGCTTCAGACAGAGCAGTTAAAGCCTGAGAGGGAGGCACGCACGCACGCACATAAGAAAGGAAAGGAAGAGAAAGCCCTCCAGGAGTGTGGGCAGAAATGTCTCCACTCTCAGAGTCCCCCCGAGCCCTCTCAAAAAAAATAAAATTAAAAAATACATTCCTGAGATGAAAGAGAAAGTGTCCAAGTTTCAGCAGCCAGACTGCCGCTTGCTGCTGCTAAGTCCCTTTCATTCTCGTCCAGTAACTCTCTCGGAAAAAAAGACAAAAAAAAAAACACATATTCCATGGAAGTAGTATTCCAACGGCAGAACCCAGCTTCACAGGAAGGCCGTCAGCAGCTTTCCGACAAACGGAGGCAGCAGCGGAGAGAACGAGACGGCTGACGCACGGATATTTTTTGGCAGTTGGTAGAAGTCCTCTGGAGAGGGCAGGAGGAGCTGGCGGTTGGTAGAAGTCCTCTGGAGAGGGCAGGAGGAGCTGGCAGTTGGTAGAAGTCCTCTGGAGAGGGCAGGAGGAGCTGGCGGTTGGCAGTGTGAAGGTTCCGCCGCCTGCCGAGGCCACCGAGGAGGAGTTCCAGGAGACTCAGTGGGAATTTCCTGCGTCTCTCTCGCAGTTGAGTGACGACTGGAGTTCTGAGGACACGTGATCGTTATCGGGGTGTAAGCATGCGAGAGTGTGATGGTACGTGTTGGCATTGTGGTTCAGAGTGATGGTACGTGTTGGCCGCGTGTTGGCCGTGTGGTTCAGAGTGATGGTAGGTGTTGGCCGTGTGGTTCAGAGTGATGGTACGTGTTGGCCGTGTGGTTCAGAGTGATGGTACGTGTTGGCCGTGTGTTGGCCGTGTGGTTCAGAGTGATGGTAAATGGTTAATTGGTTACCGATGAGGGCCGTGCGGTCTGCAGAACAGGACGGAAGTGAAAGGGCTCCAAATAAATGGCAGATGCAAGTGCAGTCCTGGTTGGTGAATTATGACTATGGGCTATGAGGGTTGGTGAATTATGACTGGGCTATGAGGGTTGGTGAATTATGACTGGGCTATGAGGGTTGGTGAATTATGACTGGGCTATGAGGGTTGGTGAATTATGACTGGGCTATGAGGGTTGGTGAATTATGACTGGGCTATGAGGGTTGATGAATTATGACTGGGCTATGAGGGTTGGTGAATTATGACTGGGCTATGAGGGTTGGTGAATTATGACTGGGCTATGAGGGTTGATGAATTATGACTGGGCTATGAGGGTTGATGAATTATGACTGGGCTATGAGGGTTGGTGAATTATGACTGGGCTATGAGGGTTGGTGAATTATGACTGGGCTATGAGGGTTGGTGAATTATGACTGGGCTATGAGGGTTGGTGAATTATGACTGGGCTATGAGGGTTGATGACAATCTGTATAAATGCAAGTTGTTGTTGTTATTGTTGTTGTTGTTGACTGCAATCTCTCTGAGGATTAATGGGAGAGCCGTAAGGATGATGAAGTGAGATTAATGGGAGAGCCGTAAGGATGATGAAGTGAGATTAATGGGAGAGCCGTAAGGATGATGAAGTGAGATTAATGGGAGAGCCGTAAGGATGATGAAGTGAGATTGTGGGTACCTGTATGGCTTTTGGTGGTGCATTGCGGGTACCTGTGCCTTTGCTGGTTTGCTGTGGCTTCCTGTACCTCATTAAGGTAAGGGACTGTGGGTATACTGTACCTGTACCTTGTTGGTGAATTGTGGGCTTTTGGGGGTGCATTATGGGTACCTAATGGTGGTGGACTGTGGGTATGTGTCCCATGCTGATGGATTGTGGGTATCTGAGTAGTTTGTGCTCTTGGACTATGGGTAAGTGTGCAGTTTGTGCTGGAGGATTGTGGGTTCCTGTGTACCTGTGGTGATGCATTGTGGGTTCCTGTGTACCTGTGGTGATGCATTGTGGATACCTGTGTCTGGTGGTGATGGATTGTGGGTACCTGTACCGTGCTGGTGCATTGTGGGTACCTGTAGGTGCGGCTCCTCTGGTTAACGGAGGCCGTGCGCACTGGGCTCTGCTGACAGGCAGGCACCAAGTTGCGTGTGGGGCTGGGGACGTAGTCGTTAGGGACGACGGGGGGGCGCACAGGCTCAAGCGTCCGGTAAGGGGAGTGGCGCCTGTGGGGGGGGGGGGGTGGGGGGGGTGGGGGTGGTGGGGTCGTTGGGAGAGACGTTAAAAAAAAACCAAGAGTACAGACACATCCCTCACACACATCCTAGTGCCGATATCTTTTGCATTTCTCTGAAATTAAGAAAAATTTAGTCACTGAAAAAGAACTTTAGAAAATGCAGTTGGCTACAATTTTCCACTGAAGCGAGATAACTTCACAGAACTTAAATTCCTTAAAAGTTTCCCCCCACAACCACAGCTTAAGAAACCGAACCGTTATCAAAGGGGCTAAATGTTTCTTCACACATAATGGTTCATGTGTAATTAATTAACAATCTACCCACTCTCTGAAAAGGCTTGATAAGGTTTGTTTACTGATGTGAACACATTTGCATAAAAAAGTAATTATAACTACAGCATTTGCCCTCCTTGAAAAGCTAATCAACTGATGGCCATCATCATGTGGAGGCGGAGAAAGACAAGAAGGAAGGAGGAAAGGAAGTAGGGGATCAGTGCAAAGAGTGAATATAGAAATACTGAGTTGATAATAAATGAAGAGTTCGGTTCCAAAACGCTATATCTCCATTTAAAAAAAAAACAAAAAAAAACGAACATTAAAAAGTCATGCTATTTAATTTTGTATTTCAGGTAATATCAATGAAATTGTAGTTGTGTTGTTTTGATTGAGTACAGATAAATCAAAAACCAATACCCAAATACAGTTCTACTGAGATTACCTGGAAAAAATGTGGTAAAATGGTGGATATAGCGTTTTGGAAGCAAACTCTTCAGAATGGACATGCTGTCTACTTTCACAATCAGCAAATTGCTCCCCACTGTCCACTAGTTGTCCTTTCACAGACAGGCTTCACGAGGCACGTAACTGAAGCGTTAAGTTCGCAGAGCGTACAAATAGTTTTAGAAGATTGTCACATTTTTATTTCAGTGTGCGCGCTGCTGTCCTGTCTGGTGTAGCCAGTTCCACTGATTACAGGAGGAAACTAATAGTTGCAGCAGACGCACGTGCGTGTGTGTGTGTGTGTGTGTGCGTGTGTGTTTTCATGTGCAGTTATGGCTATATGAGTTGGAAACAAATATAGCGGCGCACACCGGTTCATAAATAAGTCAGCCAATCAAATGGCTGCTTCTGGAACATGGAGGGGAAAGATGTACCAGCCCTTCACCAGAATCCGGGGGCTGTATCTTTAAAGTGAAATTTGCTCGACATCTCGGTCCTTTAAAACACCTGAAAGTGCCGCCTCTGGAGCGGCAGGCTAATGAAAGCACCCCTGCCTCTCAGCTCCCTAAGTGCCTCTGCCTTCAAGAGAAACAAATGCGCTACCGCGCTGCCGCATGTTCTGCTGACAGCGTAGCATGCGTCATGCAGCAGCAAATGTCTTATTACAGCGCCTTCAATGGTGCACCTCTGCAATGTTTATCTGGTACAACACAATGCAATTCTTTTTCCTTGAAATAATGGCTTCGAATTCCCATGCTACAACGACTTATGATATGCAGAATGCAGACTTGGATATTGCCAATGCACGCTTGGAACACGCTTGGCACGCTTTTGTCTCTGTTGTATTGTTTGTTTGTTTGTTATTGTGTTTCCCTGCCTTCCTACTATGTAAAGCGACCTTGGGTTTGAGAAAGGCGCTATATAAAATAAACGTATTATTATTATTATTATTATTGGAACGCTTGTTATTGCGTAGGATCACAAGCCTTTTAGTCATTTTTCGACTAACTAGGTACCTTCGTAGTGCTAAAAAGGGTTGGGCATTGATGCCAAGGGGCAAAGAGCAATTCTTCCAAGCTGTTGCTTTAGTATAGTATAGTATAGTATATAGTATAGTATAGTATAGTATAGTATAGTATACTCCCGTGAGGGAAATTTGGTCTCTGCATTTATCCCAATCTGTGAATTAGTGAAACACACACAGCACACAGTGAACACACAGTGAGGTGAAGCACACACTAATCCCGGCGCAGTGAGCTGCCTGCAACAACAGCGGCGCTCGGGGAGCAGTGAGGGGTTAGATGCCTTGCTCAAGGGCACTTCAGCCGTGCCTACTGGTCGGGGTTCGAACCGGCAACCCTCCGGTTACAAGTCCAGAGTGCTAACCAGTAGGCCACGGCTGCTTTAACATTCAAAAAGAAAAAAAAAGAGCATCCCTTATACTCAAAGTGAGAAATTCAGAACAGTTCACGTCGTTAAAAGGCATCTATATACACAGGCACGGCACCAAAACCTATACATAATTTACATTATCTGATTGTAATATATGCTGATGTATATTCTAATGCGTGTACTGAAAAATGCTACCGTTGCTATTGAATATAAGAGACAGCTGGAGGAGTCTTATCTGGAAATTGTCGTGGCAACCCCCTTACATTCTCATGTGTGTGTGTCCATGTGAGGAGGAATGAACAGACCATTACAGTGCCCACACACACACACACACACTTGCACTGAATGCAGTGCTGGAGACGCACCTCGGTCACTTTACATGGGCTTATGAGGTAGCCTCGTGAGACCATCCTGATCTCGCGAGCTTCAGGGTTTCACTCGCAGATCAGTCTGGATACTTTCCGTTAAAGAAAATTTGGAGCAGTTCACCAAACGAACGTCCAATCAGCGTTGGCTTTGAGGCGGGTTGAGGTGTGACGCAACGAACAACATGACAGCATCCACAGAGATGAGCATAGCTATCGCGCAAGTTTTATTCAAATTAGAAAGTATTCCTGGGTAAACTGTGAAGCTATGTGTCTCAGCCATGCAGCTGGGAGGAATGAACGACACAGACATCCTCCACGGCTGATTCCAGTTCATAATGGAGGAATATACTATCTTCAGAAGTGTAGGGCCTACCGTGAAAACTTGATGGGAATTGTCGTTGATTAGGTTCATAAATGGTAAGTTAAAACATCTTAACGTTTGTCACGTTACCTAACTTAATTGTATGTTAAACGGCATTAGAAGAATACTTTGTTCATCTAATTGGTTGATTTGGCCCGTCGATAACCAACAAAGGTGGTGATAGACAGATGGTTTATCCAATCAGCTAACCAGTATGTCCGCCCCTTCCCAAAAGTTCTTCAATGAAAAGTTCCCAGATGGATATGCGGAGCAAATCCATCTGGCGGAGTCAGGTTACTTATGAGGTGCTTCTCTCCGCCTCTCTCTCCGCCTCTCTCTCCATCTCTCTCTCCATCTCTCTCTCCATCTCTCTCTCCATCTCTCTCTCCATCTCTCTCTCCATCTTTCTCTCTGCCTCCATCCTCTACTTTTAGAAACCTTGCTGCAGGAAGAAGTGGTGTTAGAACCGTGAGCAAAGATTCCGAGGGAGAGAATGAGCCTCCTCGCCTGACATCTCATCCACAGCGGGGCTATGCAGAAAAGCAATGTCACACACACACTCACACTCACGGCCTAGATTTAGTGAGGCATGATTATTGCAGTGTGACATGACTGTCTTGCTAGAGCACAGATCGGATACTGCTGAGATGAATTGAGACCACAGCAGTGAAGAGCACAACGCCTCCAGTTAACACTGAAGATCCAGTGTTATCTCTGGAGATGAGCGAGATACTAACTATCAGAAGAGGAGAGGAGAGGAGAGGAGAGGAGAGGAGAGGAGAGGAGAGGAGAGACCAGTAGAGTGCTAATGTCCACACAGGTGTGGAGTACCAAGCCCCTGCTCCACCATACGTACCCCAGGGTTCCCTTTCCTGCCAGGGGGGGGCTGGGGGGCTTCTGGGTGGGTGGGCTGGTGCGTGGAAGTGCCCCCATCTTCATGTTCTGGCTGCTTACCTGTTAGACAACAGTTTCATGAGAACAGATCTATAGATTTCAACACACACACACACACACACACACACACACACACACACACACACACACACACACACACACAAACTGCTCGCACACACACACACACACACACACACACACACACACCCCATATCCTGTCTTGGCCTGTTGTTTCCTCCTGGTCTCCTATGTGTCCAGATTGCTGATCGTGACCAGGAGGTGCCTGCTGCTTATTAGCGGGGTGTTGAGGACCAGGAGGTGACTGCTGCTTATTAGCGGGGTGTTGAGGACCAGGAGGTGCCTGCTGCTTATTAGCGGGGTGTTGAGGACCAGGAGGTGCCTGCTGAGATAAGCCTGCTGAGGGCTTCTGCACAAGGTGTGCCAACACACGCTTCAGTGTCCACTGCTGTGCCAATCGTGCCAACTATCCACACACACCCATCAATGATAAGTCTCTTATACACACACACACACAGTTATGATGCTTTATAAACAAAAAAAAAACAAAACACTCAACTCTTTCACCAGCCACTATAGATATATAAAATGATTAAAATGTGCTACTGTCCAACTACTATCCATGATTAAAATGTGCTACTGTCCAACTTGATCTAACTACACTGTGTAGCCTACATAATCTGATTTTAATATGTAGGCTACAGATATGTAGGCTATATTTAACATTTATTTTCTATTTGGTCTGTTATGAAATCATGCCCATTTAAACACAGCTCAGTTTTAAGAAACTTAAATACATGCATGCTTAGCATTTTGTGAAAAGAAATCATTAAGGCTACATTGACAAACTCTTAACCGTGAGCTGCCTGTATATTCTCTGATCCTAATATTTACAGATATCTAGGCGATGTAAGCACAGATCAGTTTTAAGAAATGCACCCGAAAGCTAACTATACACGGGAATGCATTACACCTTTGTGTTCGGTAAGGTCTGCTGTTTATATGATATATGGTTGATATATGGTTTGTCATGTGTTGCGTGAAGAGTGTGTAGGCCTACGATATTCCACCGAGACGAATGGATGTGGAGATGGGCGCAGAGAATAATTATTAAATCTTTTGAAGTTATTTTTCTCACAAACTGTTTATCACAGCAAACAGTGGCTAGCTAGCACCGTTTAAAAGCTGAGAAAAGGCTCTTTCATGTGACATGTGTGATGAGTAGCCTACTTCTCGAGGAGTTCAACAGAGAAGAATGGGTGAATTTGGACGCACTTCATGCTTGTAGTGAAGTAAAGCTGAAGCGCTGCATGCTGCAGCTCACTGGTAGTTATTAGGTAACTTCAAATCAGCACGATTTACCCTTAGGCTACTGCACATTACAAGATCTGTACGAGATGATCCGCAGCACTGAAGTGAGAAATTATTTAACTCTTTGTGTAGCGCATGTGAGCGCTTTTTTCCCCATTTCAACCTGAATATTGGTGGGGACATTTCAGTCGTAATTTGACATTGGTGTGGACACGTCCTTCGGACCCCACGCAAATCTACGCCCCTGCTGGTAGCTCAGGAACTCAGGGATCTGTCATGCTATTACCAGCCCCCCCCCACCCCCCCAAACAAACACCACCCCCCCACACACACACACCTCTTTCTGATACCACAACGATAGCATTAAAGAAGAATCCCAGCAAATTTTTACATACATCTGTTTCTTGAGGTCCCAAGTACTGTCGGTACTACGCAATAAACGGAAGAAATCAGTGCTACCTAGCCGTAGTTGCTGCAGCCAGGCTGCTACAGTGCTAAACTCTGGAGGTGTCTTCAAGATCACTAGTGCAGTGCCCGTTCAAACATGCTATTCCTGTAGAAAACCCGTAGCCCAATTACATAGTCGCAGGTACAGTGATGGCCAAAAGTGTTGGCACCCATGCTAAAGTTGACTGAAAAGAGGAATATAAAATCATCTTTTGGAAATTGATCTTAATGCCTTAAGTGAAAAATGAGGAATATCTAACCTTTAAGGACACCAATTTTCTTAGTGAATGAATAATGTATCATAAATAAATAAATGTTCTTCCTTAAAATACAGGGGTCATAAGTATTGACACTCCTATGTTAAATTCCCATAGAAACAGGCAGATTTTTATTTTTAAAGGCCAGTTATTTCATGGATCCAAAATACTGTGCATCCTGATAAAGTTACCTTGGCCTTTGGAATAGCCCCACATCATCACATACCCTTCACCATACCTAGAGATTGGCATGGGTGTTATTTCAGTTAGCCTATTAGCTGGTTTGATATGCATTGAGGTCAATGAGCATCAAACCAGCTAATAGGCTAACTGAAATAACACCACTAACACAAAGTGTCAGTTTAGCCTATTGCACATAATTTGTTCACATCGTTTTGAATAGCCACTGCAGCCTATCCATGTTTGTTGGCGTGTAGTTGCAAAATCCGTGGAATCATTTTATGTAAGCAAACCGCATACAGAGGCATTCTTTATTGTTGACAAAATAATTATCCAAACCTCTTACATCTACCCGTGCCGAGCATTTCTTATCCAAACAACGTCAAACCTTGCACTGTACTTACTCTTGCCCGTAGCGAGACACCTGGTAAGCACACACACACACACACAGAGACGTTCCTATAGATAGATAGATGCAGCAACTTGAGTTAGTTTGCATCGTTTTATTTTTAGATTTATATTTTGTATCAACAGTACTCGGTGCCCTCGAGAAACATAGATCTATGTGAAAAATCGCCAGTTTTCCTTCACAACGATAGCATTAGCTAATCTATTAGGATTAGTTCATTTACAGTATTGCCCTGTTCTGGCATGACACTACTCTTGAGCACTGACGCGGAGAAAACAGACCTGTCAGAACAGCAGTGGAACAGACCATGGTGGCACTCACTGGAATGCGCACACACACACACGCGCGCACACACACAGACACACGCACACAGACCCACGCACACACACAGACGCACACACACACACAGACGCACACAGACACACACACACAGACGCACTCACACACACACGCACGCACGCACACACACACGCACGCACGCACACACACACACACACGCGCGCACACACACACGCGCGCACACACACACGCACACACACAGACGCACACACACGCACGCACACACACACACGCACACACACAGACGCACGCACGCACACACACAGACGCACACACACGCACGCACACACACACACGCACACACACAGACGCACGCACACACACAGACGCACACACACAGACGCACGCACACAGACGCACACACACACACAGACAGACGCACACACACACACAGACAGACGCACACACACAGACACACACACACAGACACACGTACGCACACAGACACACGTACGCACACAGACACACGCACACACACAGACAGACGCACACACACACACAGACACACGTACGCACACAGACACACGCACACACACAGACAGACGCACACACACAGACAGACACACGCACACACACAGACAGACGCACACACACAGACAGACACACGCACGCACACAGACGCACGCACACAGACAGACACACACACACAGACACACGCACACAGACGCACACAGACACACGCACACACACAGACACACACACACAGACAGACGCACACACACAGACAGACGCACACACACAGACACACGCACACACACACACAAACAGACGCACACACATAGACAGACACACGCACGCACACAGACGCACGCACACAGACAGACACACACACACAGACACACGCACACACACGCACACACACAGACAGACACACGCACGCACACAGACACACGCACACACACGCACACACACAGACAGACACACGCACGCACACAGACGCACGCACACAGACGCACGCACACAGACGCATGCACACAGACGCACGCACACACACAGACAGACGCACACACACAGACGCACACAGACGCACTCACACACACAGACACACGCACACAGACAGACACACACACACAGACACACGCACACACACACACGCACACGCACACACACAGACAGACGCACACACACAGACAGACGCACACACACAGACAGACACACGCACGCACACAGACACACACACACACGCACACACACAGACAGACGCACACACACAGACAGACACACGCACGCACACAGACGCACGCACACAGACGCGCGCACAGACACACAGACGCACGCACACAGACAGACACACGCACACAGACACACGCACACAGACAGACACACGCACGCACACAGACGCACACAGACAGACGCACACACACAGACACACACACACAGACGCACGCACACAGACGCACGCACGCACACACACAGACACACGCGCACACACACAGACAGACGCACACACACACACAGACGCACGCACACAGACGCACACACACACACAGACGCACGCACGCACACAGACGCACGCACGCACACACACAGACGCACGCACACACACAGACAGACGCACACACACACACAGACGCACGCACACAGACACACGCACACACACAGTCAGACGCACACACACAGACGCACACACACACACAGACGCACACAGACGCACGCACACACACAGACACACGCACACACACAGACACACGCACACACACAGACAGACGCACACACACACACACACAGACGCACGCACACAGACGCACGCACACAGACGCACACACACACACAGACGCACACAGACGCACGCACACACACAGACAGACGCACACACACACACAGACGCACACACACAGACGCACACAGACACACGCACACAGACGCACGCACACAGACGCACGCACACAGACACACGCACACAGACACACGCACACAGACGCACGCACACAGACGCACGCACACAGATGCACACACACAGACGCACACACACAGACGCACACACAGACACACGCACACACACAGTCAGACGCACACACACAGACGCACACACACACACACACACACACACAGACGCACACACACAGACGCAGGTTCTGACAGGATTCCTGTTTTCCCTGTTTCTCTGTTCTCTGTTTTCCGACCCGACATTGACACAGTAAGAGCATAAGAGGAGAGAGAAGAGAGAGGTGTGTGTGTGAGAGAGAGAGAGAGAGAGAGAGAGAGAGAGAGAGAGAGAGAGAGAGAGAGAGAGAGAGAGAGAGAGAGAGAGAGAGAGAACATGATAGAGAAAGGGAGAGGGGGAGACTGGGAAAGAGGGCAGGCCTGCCGAAGCAGGGCCTGGGAGGGGGTCAGGGGAGAGGAGGACTTACCTTGAACCTAAGCAACCACTTTAGTGCGTGGGAGAGGCGGAAAAGAAGAAACAAGAGAAACCACAGCCAGGTTAGTCAGAGTTTACACACACAGACAAACAAAGACACACACCCCGCAACAAATACACACACACACACACACACACAAGTTAGGTGATTATTTCTCTGCAGTTAGAGACCTGGGGCAGTCAGCTCTACAAAGTTCTCACCAACGGCTCTATAATTGGGTGATGGCAATTTAGAACAAACCCTTCAACCAATAATTTGCTTTCACTTGTCAACGAGGGAATCTGATTGGCTGCCGTGTTCAGGAGGAGCGCTGACAAGCCCCAGTTTGACCAATCACAAACATTGGTGATTAGCGCACAAGCATGCCCCTCCTCCTTCCCCATACCTTGACCCCGTGGCCGATGTCATCCAGCATACTGTAGTCGATGGGCTTGCGGATGTAGCGCACCGGCCTCTCCTGATTGGCTGGGGCGATGATCTTGTGCGTGCGGGAGGTGTTCTTATTGGTGGTCAGGATGCCAATCTCCCGCCTGGCCACCTTCTCCTTATGGATGTCAACCGTCTGGGGAAACAGAGAGAAGAAGTATTAACACTCACACAAAGGACACACACACACAAACACAGAAACACACATACACGTCATATGTCAGTCATAATAACGTTCCATCTCAAACTCAAAGACCAGAGTCCCAAGATGCATTTGAGACACTCATTACCAATTATTAGAGGTTTCAACATGGTTATATCCAGAGAAACAAGTCGCGTCTATAACCATGACAAACGGTTTAATATGCATACGTGTGCCATGCTCACCTCAAGTGCCTGTGCATGTAATTATCTGTGTGCAAAACCAGGCCCTTTTTTAATTTCACACTGATTCCCCAAACATCTCCTGCAGAGTAGGGAGGATCACTGCATTGCAGTACATAGTGACAACGCAGTTCAGAATGACTAAATAAAATTAATTTGAAATAATAATCTTATAAATATGCATGCTCATAAGGAGACATATGCTGTGCATGTGTGAAAGGAAGAGATCCTAAAGTATGTCTCAAAGTTTGTGCATTTCTGTGTGTGGATGTGGATTTGTCTCCCATACATGGCCATGGCACGCACACACACACACACACACACACACACACACAACACACACGAGAGCTCGAATTAACTTTACACATCAAAGGTCTTGGACTCCACCATGACTGACATTCTCTTTCATCTCCACCAGGCAGTCAGGGGGAGAGAGAGGAGGAGGAAAAGAGAGAGAGAGACAGAGAGAGGAGGAGTGAAAGAGAGGGGGGATGAGAGAGGAGTGAAAGAGAGGGGGGATGAGAGAGGAGGAGTGAAAGAGAGGGGGGGATGAGAGAGGAGGAGTGAAAGAGAGGGGGGGATGAGAGAGGAGGAGTGAAAGAGAGGGGGGGATGAGAGAGGAGGAGTGAAAGAGAGGGGGGATGAGAGAGGAGGAGTGAAAGAGAGGGGGAGAGAGAGGGAGAGGAAAAGAGAGAGAGAGACAGAGAGAGGAGGAGTGAAAGAGAGGGGGGGATGAGAGAGGAGTGAAAGAGAGGGGGGGATGAGAGAGGAGGAGTGAAAGAGAGGAGGAGTGAAAGAGAGGGGGGATGAGAGAGGAGGAGTGAAAGAGAGGGGGGGATGAGAGAGGAGTGAAAGAGAGGGGGGGATGAGAGAGGAGGAGTGAAAGAGAGGGGGGATGAGAGAGGAGGAGTGAAAGAGAGGGGGGGATGAGAGAGGAGTGAAAGAGAGGGGGGGATGAGAGAGGAGGAGTGAAAGAGAGGGGGGGATGAGAGAGGAGGAGTGAGAGGGGGGGATGAGAGAGGAGGAGTGAAAGAGAGGGGGGGATGAGAGAGGAGTGAAAGAGAGGGGGGGATGAGAGAGGAGGAGTGAAAGAGAGGGGGGATGAGAGAGGAGGAGTGAAAGAGAGGGGGGGATGAGAGAGGAGGAGTGAAAGAGAGGGGGGGATGAGAGGAGGAGTGAAAGAGAGGGGGGGATGAGAGAGGAGGAGGAAAAGAGAGAGAGAGACAGAGAGAGGAGGAGTGAAAGAGAGGGGGGATGAGAGAGGAGTGAAAGAGAGGGGGGGATGAGAGAGGAGGAGTGAAAGAGAGGGGGGGGATGAGAGAGGAGGAGTGAAAGAGAGGGGGGGATGAGAGAGGAGGAGTGAAAGAGAGGGGGGATGAGAGAGGAGGAGTGAAAGAGAGGGGGAGAGAGAGGGAGAGGAAAAGAGAGAGAGAGACAGAGAGAGGAGGAGTGAAAGAG
>NW_027468718.1:47415212-47450212 GCF_046254945.1 Alosa pseudoharengus | reverse complement strand
ATGTTATGCGTTTATGTTATGTATTTATGTTATGCATGTATGTGTTTATGTTATGTGTTTATGTTATGCGTTTATGTTATGTATTTATGTTATGCATGTATGTGTTTATGTTATGCGTTTATGTTATGTATTTATGTTATGCATTTATGTGTTTATGTTATGCGTTTATGTTATGTATTTATGTTATGTATTTATGTTATGCATGTATGTGTTTATGTTATGTATTTATGTTATGCATGTATGTGTTTATGTTATGTGTTTATGTTATGTATTTATGTTATGCATGTATGTGTTTATGTTATGTGTTTATGTTATGTATTTATGTTATGTATTTATGTGTTTATGTTATGCGTTTATGTTATGTATTTATGTTATGCATGTATGTGTTTATGTTATGTGTTTATGTTATGAGTCCCAGGTAGTCACGGTTACAGATAGCATGGAGCAGTACCGGGCCAGTACCAAGATCAGGTCTGGGTGTCATGGACGACCGGAGCAATGCCTCTCAGCATGGAGTCCTCAAACACACTCAAATATTGGCAGGTCAGACAAAATCTCTACCTCTAATCGCTCCTAATCCCTGAGTGAATCTTACACACACACACAAACTTGGTCCAAACCCCTGAATTACACAGCTAAAGTCTCAGCCTAAAGAGCATTTCAGATGGAATACAGTCCCTGTTATCGGTCCCGCGCCCTTCCTGTCATCTGCGAGACGACTCAAAAGTCATGCCATCACTCAAACTGCCCAGTGGCCCGTCCACTTCTCGTTGAACTGAACTGAACACTAGCGGGTTGAACACTATGTTCGCATGCTCTTTCCTCTCATTTCCATCTCTAGGCTGCTACAATGTATAATTACAGTCAGAAGCTAAAAGGACTCATCATATGTGGCCTATGCAGGATAAAGAAACACATGTGTAGCCTTTGCAGAATAAAAGGGCACATACGCTATGTAGCCTATGCAGGCCAAAAGGGCACATATGTAACCTATGCAGGCTAAAAGGGCACATATGTAGCCTATGCAGGGTGAAAGGGCACATATGTAGCCTATGCAGGGTGAAAGGGCACATGTAGCCTATGCAGGCCAAAAGGGCACATATGTAACCTATGCAGGCTAAAAGGGCATATGTAGCCTATGCAGGGTGAAAGGGCATATGTAGCCTATGCAGGGTGAAAGGGCACATGTAGCCTATGCAGGGTGAAAGGGCACATGTAGCCTATGCAGGCCAAAAGGGCACATATGTAACCTATGCAGGCTAAAAGGGCACATATGTAACCTATGCAGGCTAAAAGGGCATATGTAGCCTATGCAGGGTGAAAGGGCACATGTAGCCTATGCAGGGTGAAAGGGCACATGTAGTCTATGCAGGGTGAAAGGGCACATGTAGCCTATGCAGGGTGAACACATGTAGCATGCAGGGTGAAAGGGCACATGTAGCATATACTGTAAAAGGGCAAATTCAGGGTAAAAGTGTATATGTAATATGCAATCAGACATGAAGGCTACATCTGGCCACAGGTACAGACCCTGGTATGACCTCCCTACAGCAGAGACACATGACCCCCCAGCTATCAGAACAGGATGTAGGTCAGAGAGAGAGAGAGAGAATGAGAGAGAGAGAGAGAGAGAGAGAAAATGAGAGAGAGAGAGAATGAGAATGAGAGAGAATGAGAATGAGAGAGAGAGAGAGAGAGAGAGAGAGAGAGAGAGAGAGAGAGAGAGAGAGAGAGAATGAGAATGAGAGAGAGAGAGAGAGAATGAGAATGCTGCCCAGCTGAGGGATGGTATCCCAGAGAAGAATCCCCTAGATTACCTTATTGAAAAACATGGCCTAAACAAAACTGACTCAACTATTGCTTCAAAATTAAAACAATTAGAAAAAAACTCAAAAGAAAATTACATTAACAATTGGAGGGATAACATTAAACAAATAAGTAAACTCAATGTATTTAAATTAATAAAATCTGATTACAAATTGGCACCATATTTAACTCAAATTCCAAATTATAAACATAGAAAGCTATTGACAAGGTACAGGCTCAGCGACCATAGCCTTGCTATTGAAAAGGGGCGACACAGGCAAACCTGGCTGGCCCCTGAAAAGAGGATGTGTGCTCACTGCAGTGATGTAGTGGAAAATGAACAACATTTTTTAACTGAATGCAAATTATACAAAGTTCTAAGGGAAGAATATTTTACAAAAATCGCAGATATCTGTCCCGAATTTCTTGACACAAACAATGAACAAAAACTATCATTCCTCCTGGGGGAAGTAGACAGTTGTGTCCACCTAGCTGCTGAGTACATCCAATCCTGCCACATCCTGAGAGAACAGCCCATGTTACATGATCAATAACATAATAATCCATAGTTTTTTTTTTGTTTTTTTTTCTGTTCATTTAAAAGCCAGGTGTTATTTTCATTATTATTATTATTATTATTATTATTATTATTATCTATATTACTATTATTGTTGTATTGAATGCTTTGGCAACACTGTAAAATTTACATTCATGCCAATAAAGCTTGTTGAATTGAATTGAATTGAATGAGAGAGAGAGAGAGAGAGAGAGAATGAGAATGAGAGAGAGAGAGAGAATGAGAATGAGAGAGAGAGAAAATGAGAGAGAGAGAGAGAGAGAGAGAGAATGAGAATGAGAGAGAGAGAAAATGAGAGAGAGAGAGAGAGAGAGAGAGAGAGAATGAGAATGAGAGAGAGAGAGAATGAGAATGAGAGAGAGAGAGAGAGAATGAGAATGAGAGAGAGAGAGAGAGAGAAAATGAGAGAGAGAGAGAGAGAGAATGAGAATGAGAGAGAGAGAGAGAGAGAGAGAGAGAGAGTGCTGGCCAGAGACAGGGAGAAAGAGAGAGGTGTCAGATAGAGGGAATTTAGAAACAGAGGGAAGAAGAGAGAGGGATAGAGAGGCTTGGTAGAGGGAAGAGAGTGGGGGAGGGAGGGACTAAGAGAGAGAGAGAGAGATAGAGAGGCTTGGTAGAGGGAAGAGAGTGGGGGAGGGAGGGAATAAGAGAGAGAGAGAGAAAGAGATCAGAGATGGTAGTGAAGCATGACTACAGATTGCTAAGACAGTGAACTGAAGTGAACAGAGGGGGGAGAGTGAAAGAGAGAGTCCTTCTGGGGGGCTGTGCTGGCACACTGACACAAATGCAGTTCACTGGCCACTGATGATGATGTCACAGCTGCTCCACATTCCTGAGGGAAGAGGGGGGCATTGTGGGAGTGTTTATGACACATGCCTGCTGAGCCCTGCGGCTGAAATGCACACAGCAGCAGGCGAGCGAACACACACACACACACACACACACATCAGCCATTTCCCTTACACAGAAATAAGCAACACACACACACAAATCACAATGGTCTACTAAGCATGATGCATAAAAGCTACATTTCCTGTATAATTACATGTGTACATAATCTACTATGAACATCACAGAACCCAGTGGGGTACTATAGGCCCATATGGCTCTGTGTGTGTGTATTAAGTTCACGCTTCCACAATCCTTCACTCTGGTAATGCCATTGTGACTTTCAAATCACGACAGTTCCCATCAGACAGATTGTTACAGAGATTAAACTGAGACCTACAGTACAAGGTCCTCATTCAACACGACTCTGAATCTGAATAGAACAAATGATCAATATAGCTCAAACACGATGATCCACCGGATGCCAATTCTGTTCCTGCTAAAATGGAATTTGCTTTGAAGTTGTACTTTCATCTACACACTGCACACTGGTGTTGTTCATTGTGATGGCCCACCCTTGTGCTCATAAAGAAACACACACACTTGTCAAACCTTCACAATATCACACATGCGCACACACACACACACACACACAGGTGTTCAGAGCGGCCCTGAGCGTCTGCCTTCTCTATTTTTAAATCTCTCCCGTTTTCTCCCTCTCTCTTCTCAGAACCGAATCTCTGTAAACACAGACAGATGGACGACTAGGCTCTCACACACACACACACACACACACACACACACACACACAAACACACACACACACACACACACACACACACACACACACACACCTCAGGCTGGCCTGAAGAGAGAAGCCTCTCCAGAAATCTTCAGCTCAAAGGGATGCCAAGGAATAAAGGATCCATCTCAAATCAAATCAAACATGGTGATGTTCACGTCACTCTCTCACTCACTCTTAACCTCACTCCACATCACATACACACTGCTTTAGGCTACATCTACACTATTGTCGGATACAAATGTATCCGACGCACTTTCGTTATGATTCCGCTCTCCCGTCCACATTAGACCATCGTATCAGCGTATCCGACGCACTTTCGTTATGATTCCGCTCTCCCGTCCACATTAGACCATCGTATCAGCGTATCCGAAGTGAAGCGGTCTGGATCCGCTGGAGACCCCAAACTCATTTTGCTCCGCAGTCGTATCAAATGTGGACAGTGCGTCTGTGGTGTGTTGCGGGTTAGGCCATTTGTCTGTGGTGTGTTGCGGGTTAGGCCATTTGTCTGTGGTGTGTTGCGGGTTAGGCCATTTGTCTGTGGTGTGTTGCGGTGCCATTTATTCATTTGACTGCAACTTCATGCTGTAGGTATTATAGCCTACTGTAACCGTATGTGACAATAAATAAATCCCTCTTGATCATTAGAAGCACTGTATAGGCTATCGAAATGTCGCTTTTGCATGTTCTTCATGCAATGACTAAAAAAACTCATGTGAAAAGAATGTGGGCATGATGATAGCCTGCTGGAAAGAGTCTGTTGACATGCAAACAATCATATGATGGAGTGGGAGCAATAACTTCTAACACAGTAATATGTTCGTGCAGCGCGTCACTATCAACCTAATTATCCTACAGATTATAATATTATGCAATATCCTAGGTGACTGGGGTACATTCATTGTAGCCTACTGTCAAGTCGCAGCATGCTCAGCAAAAACACGGTTGTGCAAACTCTCTGTACATGTAGCCTACGAACAGAGACCGTGTGTCCATACATAGCCTTCTTGGAATTTCTGAGAAGCTAACTTTACTTTTGAAGCTAATTATAAGTGTTTGTTTGTTGTTCGTTGACAAAGCTACCTGGCATTTCAATATAAAGTAGCATGCGGGTGAGCGGTCTCCTGCTCCCATGCAGTAAACTTGGCAAACATTGCCCAATTCCCCCCAGCTTTCAGATTTTATCTGATGGTTTATTCACTTGTACCCATAGACATACTTATTGACTGTGCGTTTGTCATGAATTTCAAGAATCAGGTTTTTAAGGCTTCCCAAACTGATACAGTGTTTATAAACGCAGATTGGATTTGATCCGAATATCCGTATTGAAACTGATTCGGTGTAGTGTAGCAGAGGCCTTAGTCAGACACACACACACACACAAACACACACACACACACACACACCAGGGTTTCCCGCAGCACTTTGCAGTCAAGGCTGATTCAAGTCAAGAATCAGTTAAATCGCGAACAGCCACAGCTCCGTTTAATTGTCAGATGTGATGAAATGCGTTCATATTCCACTTTTTATGTCATAAACGGAAATAAATGGTCCAATAGTAAAACAGTATAATATACTCTTGTATTCTCAGTGCAATTACCAAAGGGCCCTTGAAATGTTTTTTTAAAGCCAAGGAGGATGGCTTGTAGCGATGCTACTTGTCAGCTCTGCCATAAGTAGTGACTGATCTCATTTGCACATTTTGTTGTTCTGCACTTTCTTTTGCAATTGTTCTATAGTTTGTAATAGTCTTTTACACAAAAAGACTTTTATTTTGAAATATTTGTATACTGTTGTATAGTTTGTTTGGTGTTATTACTTTGTTAACTGTTATTTTGAAAAGCTGGTTATTTACTTAATTTGTGCATTGACAATAAAGTATTACATGAACTAAAGATGACTAAAATCTTATGTAGAAGAAGAAACATTCACAAAAAATCCATCCATCCAAAAATGACCTTTGTTTTTGATAGCTGTTGAAAACGGCATGGAACTGACAGAGATGTTTTTGTTCATAAATAAACAAACAAACAAACAAATAAATACATAAATAAATAACATTATGCTGATACCTTTTGCTTTTCCCAAATACAATGTATCCTACAGGTGTAAGCAGGCTTGGAATTTTACCATTTTAGGGGCAAGGCCACTTGGCCTTCAGTTGGGCATATTTGGTGGGGGGCACAAAGGCCACATGTCAGGGCACCAAGGCCAAAGTTAACTATACAGTAGTAGGCTATAAAAATGATCAAAGTTGTATTCACTGCAGTAGACTGCATCACTGTATGAAACATTACAAAAACATAAAACATGACATATTACATATAACTGTAAATCATTTGATCATCTAATATTTTCAGATATCTAGGCTATATTTAACATTTATTTTGTATTTGGCCTGTTATGAAATCATGTATTGAACAATTTAAGCACAGCTCAGCTTTAAGAAACTCAAATAGCCTAGATGCATGCTTAGCATTTTGTGATCATTAAGGCTACTTTCACAAACTCTTATAGTCAGCTGTCCTCTGATTTACCGATATCTAGGCGACATTTGTAATATTTATTTTGTATTTGGCCCGTTATGAAATAATGTGGAACAATTTAAACACAGTGTAAAACTTAAATCCCAATTTTGGAGACATCCATGTATGTTGAAATTTACTGCAAATTCAAAACGGGATTAGTCTGGAACGGCTAACTGTACAGGGGACTGCTTTACACCTTTCTGTTCGGTAAGGTCTGCGGTTTATTCTGATATATGGTTTGTCATATGTTAAACGAAGGGTTCGTGAAGTATTCCACCGAGATGAATGGGTAGGGAGATGGGCGCAAAACCTTCAGTAGAATTTATGATTAAATTGAATATTATTTACTTTTCTCGCGAACCGTTCACCACAGCAATTAGCGGCTAACATCGTTTAAAAGCTGAGAAAAAGCTCGTTCATGTGATACTTGTGATGTCTGTGTGATGAGTAGGCTACTTCGTGAGTAGTTCAACTGAGAAGAATGGGTTAATTTGGACGCACTTTCTTTCTTGCGCTGTCACTTTCTCCACTGCGTAGCCTAATTTGCGCTGTGAACGCGAAGATTATTTTGACAGGCCATAGGCTAAATATATATCGCTATTAGTAGGACGCAAAGCAGAATATTTAAAGAAGAGGGCACCAAGGCCACCGTGGCCTGTAAACCTCTGATTTTCAAAGGGGCGTCACGGCCAACGCAAGGGGCTACGACGGCCATGGCCGTCATGGCCGCCGTGAAATACCTACCCTGGGTGTAAGTGACCTTTCATCAATCCAGTTGCAATGGATGAACTGTGATGAACTGCCCTACTTGTGATTGTTTAGAGATTTTAAAGGTTTTATAACAATGCTACATCTTCTTTGGCTATTCTGCAATCTATTCACCTTTTCAGCACCAGTAGGCTACTTTCTGTGCAGCCGCACACACACACTCAGGCATGCCAAACAAACATACACAAAAGTTTCAAGAGTGGGGGATGGAGTAAAATATGGAGACAAATTGAAGTGTGATTTATTTTCGCGGAACGGATGTACAGGACTGAGCGGCGGTCATATTTTGCACCGCTATGCGGTACATCTAGTTTAATATGCAGTGTTTAATAAATAATTGTTAAATGTACAGAGTCTGTAGTGTATCGCAAAAACAAGACGCCAGACCCACACCCCCCCAACCCCCACCGGTCGGACGATCTACCACCTTGACTCACACATTTCCTGCGTGAAACCCTGCACACACACACACACACACACACACACACACACACACGGTGTGTCAATCATCTAATGTGACAGACAGAGTATCAGCACTGTGAATCATGACAATACCACACATTTCCTGTTATTTCGGGTGTAAAATTAACAGCTAAAGGTGCTGAATGAAATTAGATGTGTACTCTGTGTGTGTGTGTGTGTGTGTGTGTGCGCGTGTGTTTCTGTCGGTCATAGACAGAGGCTAAGAGGGAAGGAAAAATACTCGTTCAAGCTGAACTAGGGATCGACCGGCCGATATATCGGGCCGATATGTGCGTTTTTTAAGTGTATCGGCATTGGCCGATAAGCGTCTGCGTTCGCCGATAGTTTCCCCCGCATTATTTACATACAGGCGTCTACAGGCAGCTCTGTGTTGCTGGAGACGCTGCAATTCACGTGCAGACTGCCCCTCCCCCACTGAGCAGAGTGCCGCCTGCTCTTCAAGACAACAGTAAACTTTAAACTTTTAACTTTAAACTTTTAGTTAACTTTCAAAGCATCTTAACTGTTTGACTTCACTGAAATATTGCCATACACTTTTGAAGGTGGAAGCAAGTTTGTGGGTCCAAATGGAAAACGCGAATGATGGCATACTTTATTTAATGCTTAATGCCTCGTTTATAAAACTGCTTGCTATTGTATTTAGGGAGCTGCAAATAGCTAAGTTGTAGGCTATCTATATGCATGCGGTTGCGGTAGGCTAGCTGTTACAAACACTGGTCATATGATTAAGTAATGCCAACGTTATTCCGTGGTGGTATTTGTGGGAGTTTTATTCAGCGACCACCTAGCTGAGTATTGGACGTGTGTGGTGTGTGTGTGTCTCCCTCCCTGAATGCCTCGTCTATAAAACTGCTTGCCATTGTATTTAGGGAGCTGCAAATAGCTAAGTTGTAGGCTATCCCTATGCATGCGGTAGTGGTAGCTGTTACGAACACTGGTAAATCATATGATTAAGTAATGCCAACGTTGTTCCGAGATATTTGTGGGAGTTTTATTCAGCGACCACCTGGCTGAGTTTTGGACGCGTGTGGTGTGTGCGTCTCCCTCCCCCTCTCCCTTCGAGCGGGCGGAGTTGCCATCGCAGTGATATCAGAGCTTTAATAATGAGAGACGTGTTGTATGTAGTTGAATATTAATTTGTGTTAACGTTTATCATGTACCAGACATACCGTGTATGCCTTACTTGTTTAGAGCCGTTTGCTAACGTTATCATTATCAATCCATTTCAATGGTGGTTCGTCAGCTACCAAACAGAAGTTTGTGTCTGTCTCACTCAGTGGCCACACGCATCACAGCGATATGAGAGTGCTGCGCTACCTGAAGGAGAGATTTTAAAACTTTGAGAGATATGTTGGTAACACTTTATAATAACTACACACAATTCATCATTTATTAAGCCTTTGTTACTTATTAGTTAATGGTTTGTACATCATTAGTAATTTCTTGTTCATACATAATTTATCATCAGTAAAGCATTTGTTCACACAATTATAAATGGTTTGTTCATAGTAAATAAGCCTATCCAAAAAATATGTTTGTAAGTACATGATTTATACTTATATAGTAATGAAACAACCACTTATAATGAAATCATTTTCTTATTATAAACCAGTTGCAAACTATTACAAAATGCTTTGTTCATTTGTAAAGCGTTGTTCCTATGTTAATTCTCATAAATAAAGTATTTGTACACACAGTTATAAATGGTTTGTTCATAGTAAATACGGCTATATCTAAAATATGTTTATGAATTATTGTTAATACTTAATAAATTATGCAATAATATACACATGCACTAATGATTAGATTAGTAGGGTGAGGATACATATTTTATAAACCACTTCCAAATACTATAATTCATGATTAACAAGTGGTTAGTTAATGATATTTTGTGAGCTTATCTAAAGTGAGGACTTTCTATGCCTTGCAACACATTTTCAAATGAGTTGTAAAGATTACATTCACAATCATTCATTTAGCAGACAAGCAACGTACACATGTCCAATAAATTAAAGGCCATCGATATAACAGTGAAAGCCGGGAATCGAACCCCCAACTTTTCAGGCTACTGCATGCTAGTCCAGCTCCTTATCCACTACACTACATTGGCCCAACTATGGAAGAGTTTCTGTTTTCTTTTACTACACACTGTTATTAAACATCTGGGTAACGCTTTAGAATAACATGTGCTTATTAGGTATTAACAGTGCATAATAAGCAGTTAACAATTCATTACTAACAGTTAGTTAACTGTTGTTATCCTTTAATAACATTAACTAACTGTTAACATGCAGCTTGTAAGTGTTAATAAGCAGCCTTTTAGGTTACTTACAAGCATATTTGTTAACAGTTGTAAGTGTTAACAAGCAGCTTGTTAATGCTTGTTAATGGTGTATAAGACAAAAAGGTGGATAACTAATACGCTTATAAGACCTTTCTTACCTATTTGTAGTAAATTTTGCAGCCCCCCAATCTAAAGCGAGGACCATGTAGCCTATAGTTCCACAAGCCCAGCCTTCTATCTCTCTATACTATATCTCTCTATCTAGCTTGGTTTAGCTGTGAGAAATGCACCTTTAAAATTGTTGCAGTGAGCAAGAATCGAACCCCAGTCTCCTGCTTCAAAGAGTGCATCGCTACTTACTGAGCTACACTACTTTTCTTGTACAGCTGATGAAATTGTTTATTTTGATTCTATATTCCGAAGTGCTATATCACACTAGCTATGCTTTTTACAAATATGTTTCTGATGGAAAAGTGGTGTTTAATTAATGCAGAAACAGACCACGAATGTTCGCCTCTGTTCAAGGCAAACTGAAACATGTTTCAAATCGATCACGAACGTTCGCCTATGTTTGCAACTTTAAACCAGAGCTTTGAACGCACCCACTTATCGTCTTTAAGCCTCGGTTGCTAGATAACCAAACTATATACAAAGCTGGCATATCTTTAGACTGCTGACAAACTGACAAACTGTTTTATGCCTTCACTGAACAAAGATTATGGAAATTAAACACCACTTTTCCATCAGAAACATATTTGGAAAAAGCATAGCTAGTATGATATAGAACATCGGAATAATTTCCATCAGCCAATTAGGAACAGTAGTGTAGCTCAACAAGTAGCGATGCACTCTTTGACGCGGGAGACCGGGGTTCGATTCCTGCTCACTGCAAAAATTTTGAAGGTGTATTTCTCACAGCTAAACCAAGTTCGATAGAGAGATACAGTATAGAGAGATAGAAGGTTGGGCTTGTGGAACTTTAGGCTACATGGTCCTCGCTTTAGATTGGGGGACTGCAAAATTTACTACAAATAGGTAAGAAAGGTCTTATAAGCGTATTAGTTATACACCATTAACAAGCATTAACAAGCTGCTTGTTAACACTTACAACTGTTAACAAATATGCTTGTAAGTAACTTAAAAGGCTGCTTATTATCACTTACAAGCTGCATGTTAACAGTTAGTTAATGTTATTAAAGGATAACAACAGTTAACTAACTGTTAGTAATGAATTGTTAACTGCTTATTATGCACTGTTAATACCTAATAAGCACATGTTATTCTAAAGCGTTACCAACATCTGTAAACTATTATTAAATGCTGTATTCTTCATTTATAAAGCATTATTCCTACATTAATTCTCATCTGTAAATCATGTTTACACACAGTTAAAATAGTTTGTTCATAGTAAACACGCATATCTATATTATATTTTTGAATTGACTGTTGTAATACCACTGGGCAGAGGTAGTGTAGTGGATAGGGAGCCGGGTTAACATGCAATAACCCGTAAAGTTGGGGGTTCAAACCCCGGCGTCCACCAATTTGGCCTTGCCCTTTAATTTCATTGACATGTGTAAGTCGCTTTGGGTGAAAGTGTCGGCTAAATGAAAAAATGCAAGTGTAAACTTTATAACTCATTTGTAAATGTGTTGCAAGGCATAAAACGTCCTCACTTTAGATGAACTCACAAAATATCATTAACTAATCACTTGTAACTCCTGAGTTAATTATTAATTATAGTATTAGGAAGTGATTTATAAAATATGTATCCTCACCCTAACTAATCATTAGTGCATGTGTATGTAACAACTGTTAAATAATGGAAATATTACTTAATCAAAAACATATTATTGCATCATTTATTAATTATTAACAATAATGTATGAACATATAGGCTTATTTACTATGAACAAACTATTTATAACTGTGTGAACAAATGCTTTACTGATGATAAATTAGAAATTACTAATGAACAAACCATTAACTAATAAGTAACAAAGGCTTAATAAATGATGAATTGTGCATAGTTATTATAAAGTATTACCTATATGTTTTTATAGCTTTTGACATTGATGCCGTTTAGAACAGAAACATCTGACACCACGTTATTTTCCTCTGCTGATTTATGTTCTGTGGTTGACAAATCTGGCAGCTTTTTTTTTATAAAAATATAGACATAGAACATTTTAAACCATGCAGTCTTAAATTACAAATCAAGCATTGTTTTTCAATAGCTACTTTTCAGGCTTATTGTTTTCTTAAATTATTTAAATGTGTTGACAAAGGACATTTTGTGATGACCTGAATTATGTCTTATAATATGTCAGCAAGCAATGCATCATCAAGGCTGTGTTGTAAGATGTTGATGAAAGCATTTTGCACAGTTAACCATATCCTGTGCACCCATCCATAAGTTCAACAAATGTTCCTTTATTAAATTGAGACTTATAACATTTGTTATCATCAAATGTGTCATTTGCATGATGTAAATTGAGGGAGCAAAATAAAAGCAGTATCGGCTCCAAATATCGGCTCAAGAAAATCGGCAGCCTGTATCGATCATCGGCTAAGGCTGATGGAAAAAAATCGGTATCGGTACTAAAAAATCCATATCGGTCGATCCCTAAGCTGAACTCATTTAATGTTTTGTTCAGTGATTAATTCCTTCAACAGAAGATGTTACAATGTGCTTGGCAGTGTGTGCCCGAATATACCTACGTCCCTCATCCGCCCCTCTTGTTCTCTCCATCTCTCTCTCTCTCTCTCACACTCTGTATCCCTCCATCTTTGTGTCAGAGAATGGGGTCAGCGTGGGTGATCGCTGCTTACTGGCCCAGACAATGTGCTTTGCTCACTAAAAACAACGCACCGACCAACGCACACCACTCTCCTTCTCAGAGTTTGTCTCATCTCCTCTTCCATCTCTGACACCCACACAGTCTGTGTTTGTCTCATCTCCGTTCCATCTCTCTCTCACACACACACACACACTTCTGACTGTTCCTCATCACAAACTGAGTCTGTGAGTATCACAGTTTTTGTGCATGTAAGTGTGTGTTTGTGTGTGTGTGTGAGAGAGAGTTCCGCTTGCGTGGGGGACCGCAAGTCTATCCTCTTGTCCATCCTCGCTAGCGCTGACTTCAGATACCCTCCCACTGCTTAGTGTTACTATGGTGAGGGAACCTTGAGCAGTGGACACAGGCCCCCCATGTGGACTCTCTCTGCTACGCATGCAAATACTTTATTACACTTCACACAACATGGGACAGTGTGCGGGATCTCTCTCTGCTACGCATGCAAATACTTTATTATACTTCACACAACATGGGACAGTGTGCGGGATCTCTCTCTGCTACGCATGCAAATACTTTATTACACTTCACACAACATGGGACAGTGTGCGGGATCTCTCTCTGCTACGCATGCAAATACTTTATTACACTTCACACAACATGGGACAGTGTGCGGGATCTCTCTCTGCTACGCATGCAAATACTTTATTATACTTCACACAACATGGGACAGTGTGCGGGATCTCTCTCTGCTACGCATGCAAATACTTTATTATACTTCACACAACATGGGACAGTGTGCGGGATCTCTCTCTGCTACGCATGCAAATACTTTATTATACTTCACACAACATGGGACAGTGTGCGGGATCTCTCTCTGCTACGCATGCAAATACTTTATTATACTTCACACAACATGGGACAGTGTGCGGGATCTCTCTCTGCTACGCATGCAAATACTTTATTATACTTCACACAACATGGGACAGTGTGCGGGATCTCTCTCTGCTACGCATGCAAATACTTTATTATACTTCACACAACGTGGGACAGTGTGCGGGATCTCTTCTACAAGCATTACTGGTGGCCTTACCTTTTCCGACGCCCCGGTCCTAAAAGAGGTGTGCAAAAGCGCTTCTGAACTGACTCGCTCTGCTAGTCACGTCACACAGGCCTTATATGAACACCAGACAGCAGCTCCAGTGTAGCAGTGTTTAAATCAGCAGCTCAAACACACCAGTGCTGCTTTGTGTGTAAACATCAGCAAACGGATACAGTGTGTACACGCACACAGCCTATACACACACATTTCAACACATCTGACTTGAGACGCAGATCCAGTGCAGGAATGTTTAAATCAGCAGCTCAAACACACCAGTAAACATCAGCACACGGGCCTATACACACATTACAACACGGATACATAGTCTACAGACACACAGGTCTACACACACACACAAACACACGCACACGACAACACGGATACATAGTCTACACACACACACACGACAACACGGATACATAGTCTACACACACACACACACACACACACACACACACACACACACGCGCGCACACACGACAACACAGATACATAGTCTACACACACACACACACACACACACACGCACGCACGCACGCACGCACGCACGCACGCGCGCGCACACACGACAACACGGATACATAGTCTACTACACACACGGGCCTACACACACACACACACGCGCGCGCACACACACACACACACGACAACACGGATACATAGTCTACACACACACACACACACACACACACACGACAACACGGATACATAGTCTACACACACACACACACACACACGCGCGCGCGCACACACGACAACACGGATACATAGTCTACTACACACACGCACACACACACGCGCCACACACACACACACACACTCGCGCGCACACACACGACAACACGGATACATAGTCTACTACACACACGGGCCTACACACACACACGCGCGCGCACACACACACACACACACGACAACACGGATACATAGTCTACTACACACACGGGCCTACACACACACATGCGCGCGCACACACACACACACACGACAACACGGATACATAGTCTACACACACATGGGCCTACACACACACACACACACGCGCGCACACACACACACACGACAACACGGATACATAGTCTACTACACACACGGGCCTACACACACACACACACGACAACACGGATACATAGTCTACACACACACACGCGCGCACACACACACACACACACACACGACAACACGGATACATAGTCTACTACACACACGGGCCTACACACACACACGGGCCTACACACACGCGCGCGCACACACACACACACACACACACGACAACACGGATACATAGTCTACTACACACACGGGCCCACATATACAAGAGAACAGAATCTGTCCTAAAGGCCTAAGCATCAGTAAGAAGTCTGGAGGCTTTCACAGACACACACACACACACACGTCAAGTCCACCTCCAAGGCAATAGTGCAATCAACACATGCATTGCCTCGTAGCTCTGTGAGCATAGGTCCAAATAACAAAGCCATAAGAGACCATTACGGCAGTAGGGCCTCACAGACAGACAGAATCAGAAGAGTGCGATTGGGTGTGCTTGAGAGAGACAGAGGGAGAGGGAGTGTGTGTGTGTGTTTGGCTCGCTCGAGTGTTTGGAGGCCGTGGGGAGAAATCTGCTCTCTCTGCTAGACACACACTGGAGCAGGCACACACAAACTGTTGGGGGTCTGGAAAAAGCTCAACATTAAACACACACACCCTTGAACTCATTGGCCACACCCCCGCAGAGTTTGTGTCAGGGAGTGTGTGTGTGTGTTCACGGAGCGTATGTTCATATTGTCCTTGCCCCTGCAGTGTGCATCAATGAACACACACACACGCGCACACACACACAATCCCAGTGGGCAAGACTTCTGATCTCACCCTCTGTGTGACCTCACCACACCCTCACAGATACCAGCAGAGGTCAGAATGATCACACACACACACACACACACACACACACACACACACACAAAGAGATGCAAACATATTAAAGCAACACCAAAGAACTTTCCCTCTGTCGCACGCACGCTATTTGTTTATCCAGAACCGGCTTTGTAAATAACGATGTCCACAGACAAGGTAGAATATTTTGCATGACTTATAAAAGTATGATGTATTGCGACATCAGATGCAAGTCAAATTTGTAGTTTCTTATGTCTCATTCCATCAAACTACAGATCCGCTACCCGATCTGGCAAACTTACATAGTGCGGTTATAGCCGATAGAGGGCCGCAAAGCGAATGCAGAATTGCCGTTCACCCTGTTACAAGGTTGATGAACCACTGAAACGGTGTGTGTGTGTGTGTGTGTGTTAGAGATTACAGGCACATCATCATGCCAGTGTTTCGCATACATTGAGTTATTTGTGGCGGCCCACCACAATATCAACATTGACCACCACACAATGATTATCAATGTTGTACTATTTCAATTGGATGGAATTCTTTCATTGTAGAGCTATGTGCACCTTTGTAAAGCCTCTACTTGTTTCTCTGTCTCTCAATGAACATACATGCATGTTTAAAAGGCAACATTAATAATCCTGCAGGGCATAGAAGATGACTAAAAGGCTAAATTGTGCTTAATGATGTTTTCTAAACAAAGTTCGGGAGGAGCCCTTAGGGATGATTGACAGCAATTAACTCACCTGTCTTCCGCCGCCAGGGTATTTAAGCCCCGCCTCCTTATCCATACGTCACACGCCGCGGCGCTCGCAAAATTATCCCTCCTCCTCCCCTTACTCCTCCATTTCACTGATAGCCCAGTTACGCATCCTCCTTACACTGGGTCTGGGGGTGCAAGCGGCCATCGCTCTATCGCGATCTCAGCTTCAGGCATTCCATGACACGGCCAGCTACCATGCCAAACACGCGCTTAGCTTATACACTCAGTATAGCAATCATGCCGATGGGCGAACTAGTGAAAATCTGGTTAGCATCATAACCCTGCTGTGCTAATTTGTTAAAAACTTTTGCATTCAAGTTAATTCTGCAAACCGACCACCACAAATAGACTCTCTCGTACACCACCACAAATAGACTCTCTCGTACACCACCACAAATAGACTCTCTCGTACACCACCACAAATAGACTCTCTCGTACACAAGCACAAATAGACTCTCTCGTACACCACCACAAATAGACTCTCTCGTACACCACCACAAATAGACTCTCTCGTACACCACCACAAATAGACTCTCTCGTACACCACCACAAATAGACTCTCTCGTACACCACCACAAATAGACTCTCTCGTACACCACCACAAATAGACTCTCTCGTACACCACCACAAATAGACTCTCTCGTACACAAGCACGTATGTAGGCAAACGCGCGCACACCCACACACATTGAGAGACACACACACACACACACAAAAATGACACACGCACATATTAAGAGACACACACACACACACAAAAATGACACACGCACATATTAAGAGACACACACACACACACACAAAAAGACACACACATATGAGAGAGGGAGATGCAAGCTGCTGTCATCCTCCCTGACCCACTTCTCTTTGATCCAGAACTGCAGTCAAACTGCAGCGCAAGTGGGAGGAGGGGGGATACAGAGGAGAGAGAGAGAGAGAGAGAGAGAGAGAGAGCACATTGATAAATATACAGCATAGTATGTATAGTAAAACTGTATCATTATACATTTCATTTATTATTCTCTCTTTTTAATTATTATCATTTTGTTATTATTGCATTGCATGTAAATGCAATGGACTATTATCACTGTTCTTCTTATCTGTTTTTATTATTCTTCTTCCGACCAAATTTGACGTTTAATGACACTAAAACCACTGAACCGTTTGACGTCATTCAAACACTCCTACAAAGGTCTTGTAACGGACAATTGTACAATGTAATTTTTACATTTGTAAACTTTATTTTTTTTTAGATATTTACGATAAAAGAGCAATAAATTCCCATTGACTTAACATTGCTCTCCATGGCGGCAACTTTAAGCATTATGACGTGACCTGCAGCTGAAAACAATTAACAGCTGAACGCGAGCTACCGCATGAGCTGTGAATCTTCTGAACGTCTTCGCCTGCCGTGGTCACTTTATTTATTTATCTAATTAGAGACAAGGTAAGTGTTCCGGTTTTTTGGTATTTGAGTCATTTATGTCGTCAAACATTATGTAACGTTAGCGTTATATGTATGAAATGATGGGTCACAAATAACTAAACTAACTTTATAACGTTAGGTAACGTTAGTGAAATAGTTGACGTTAGCACCTTACTACGTTGATATGTATTATGTAAAGAAACCCACTGTTAATCAACGTTAATATGTCGTCAACTTTACAGTGACCGATTAGCTGTGGTTTCGATAGCGAACGACAATCAAACGTAATGCACTAATTAGTGCATTAGTTCATAGGCCTACTAACCATCAGCGTTTTAACTACAACGTTAACGTAAACCAGAGAAGTAACGTTAGGCTCTGGTTCGATCAGGTCACTTTCGGCAGAATCAAGCTTATGAATGCAGACTGCATTGATTGTAGCCTAGGCTACTGTGTGAAGGGACCTGATGAAACCCATCATGGGTTTCATTCATGGCATGAATAACGTTAGCTACTTGTTGATGGTCATAACCAGTGATGCCAGTAACGCGTTACTTAGTAACGCGTTAGTCTATTTTTACCACTTTTTTCAGTAACGAGTAATCTAACGCGCTACTATTTACAAACCAGTAATCAGATTAAAGTTACTTATCTAAGTTACTGTGCGTTACTATTTTTGTCATGTTCCTTAATAAAAAGATATATTCTTTGCTTTCTTCTTGTCTTGGGTATTAATGTCATGTAGAGGCTATGCTCACGTTTTCAGCATGAGGACAATTCACGACACAGCGACACAAACGTAAACAACAATGGAGGGAGAGAGAGAGATGCACATTTCATCAGTCATTACTTTGAGTTTGTGTCAGTTAAACATGACAACATTAAGGTACATTGTACATTCTGTGCTGGCGACAAAGTGCTGTCTAGCTAGACATCCCAAGTCTCCCGAAGTTTTGGGAGTCTCCCACATATTGATAGCGGCTTCCTGACGCCCGCAAATTACATAAAATCTCCCGGAACCTAGAGCGAACAAGAGCACGCAAGCCAGACCGGACTTCAAATCAAAGATTCTAGAATCTTTGCTTCAAATCGCGTGTGCATAGCTTAATGCGCACACAACGGAGAGGGAGAGAGAGAGGAGGGGTGCGTTTGTGCCTGAAGCGCATCCAAGACAGAGAGCATCCTGGTCTGTTTTGCTAAATCAACCAATCCGTTTTCAGTGTAAGTGCTTATATCTCTTTCCTCCCAAACATAATTAATCAGTTCAGTGTATCTAGGAATAGAAGCGTCATGGCAGCGTCAGTGCCCCTCAAAAAGGAAGATTTAAGACCCATTTCACATCAGACTACACAAAAGTGTACCCAATTGTCTCAAAAGATTAAAACATAATGATAATCTTGCACACTGCACTGTTTGTAACAGCAACTTTAGCATTGCTCACGGCGGGTTAAATGATTGCAAAAGACTTGTGAGGTGAGTTTAACAAGTGTAATTACATTTGCATATTATTCAGGCCTATAGGCTACAAGATGGCTAGTTGCCAAGGCTACATGAAAAAAAATCTACATATTTTACTATAACAGTTTCTATCAATAGGCCTTCCTTATTTGGTGTACTTAGACATTATTGAACAAACATCTGAATTTCAGTATCTAAGAAGGTTAGGTTGGGATGTCTGCTATACATTGCTGTTAAAATGCACTTCCTATATTGAGCATTGACAAAACCGTTATCATTTTTATTGGGGGTGTTGTCGGCAGCTGCTGAAAGTAACTAATAAAGGAACTTGTAATCTAACTTAGTTACTTTTAAAATCAAGTAATCAGTAAAGTAACTAAGTTACTTTTTAAAGGAGTAATCAGTAATCAGTAATCAGATTACTTTTTCAAGGTAACTGTGGCAACACTGGTCATAACGTTATAGCTTCTACCATTCACATTTTAGTTAAAGCTAGCAAATATGCTCCTGTTTTTATTTTAACAAATGTTTAACGTTGTACACCGCTTGTTTGTGTATCAAATAGGCCAGGCTACGTTTTCATTCTACGCTCCTGATTCTTACGTAGCCTAGCCTAAGTAAACACTATCACGGTATGCTATAGTTCGTCTATTGATGGGTTTAATCAGGTCCCTTTCCACAGGTGTATACAATCAAGCACCTAGATTATGAATGCATTGGTGCTTTATTAATACTCCTGTGGAAAGGGACCTTATGAAAGCCATGAATAGGCTACTGTTAGGAAATGGACCATACAACTAAAGTCTTGTTAAAACACACTACATAAGTTGAGCTATAATGTTTGTGTTGTCAACATAGGCTACAATGTTTACTTAGCCTACTCATTTCTGCATTGTTCTGGTCTATAAATTAAAGTGTAGCCTGGCCCGAGAAGCTTTCCAGTTGTAGTACATTGTAATCTGTAGGAAAAAATGTGGCTGACAGACCTAGCAAGCTGTTCAAGTTATAGCAGTTGGTTATCAAGATACTTAGTATCAGAATTAGGGATGTAACGATATGAAAATTTAACCTCACGGTTATAGTGACCAAAATGATCACGGTTTTCGGTATTATCGCGATATTTTTAAAAGTGTGTTCAATATGTTCAGAAAGGACTAATAGGCCTACACAAGGTGAAATAGTTTCAAAAAGTGTGACAGCATTTACTATTACAAAATATAGGCAAAACCTTATTAAAAGTGCAACATTTAACCAGGGACGCTGGAACTCATTTTCATCTGGGGGTGCTCATAGAGGGGGTGCTGAGGGAGGGTAAAAAAATTGTTACTGAGTAGATGTGATTCTTTTATTCTGGTGCATATTGAGGTGACCTATTGCTACTGGAGAAGGGCATATTTTCATTCACATTCATAGGCCTACATCCTGACTGCACAAACAAACCTGGCTGAGCTGAGCATTCTTAATTTATAGCATAACGTTACCGCGGCATTGTGTGTTGTCCCGTTCACTTTTTCCTTGGTCATGTTTAATTGGCTTTGTGCCACAATTAAATCCATCAAGTAGACAACAGAATCAGTAGGGTACCAGTTTTGTTTCATTGTACAAGGCCTACTGTATGTCAAAAGCAGGCTTGGATAAGCTGAGAAGGATTAAACACACGGTTTCCACACCGTGGTAATCATCCGTGATAATCATGATATTTGAAATGAAAACGGTAATTGTTATCGTCAACATTTTTATCACGGTTTACCATTATACCGGTAATCGTTACATCCCTAATCAGAATGATCCGTCCTTACTCATATGATTATCAACAGCAACAACAAACCCATTGCCTGCAAAGTTTTCTAAGCTGTTAACGTTTTATATGTAAAAAAATATGATTAGCTATCAACTATCCTTAAACTGAAAACAATAAAACACAGAATTCTGCTTTGTTTGCAATGTAATACTATAGGCTAGTATTTAAGCTTAACTACCAGTAGCTTGATGGTACAACAATTGGATTATACTTAGGGCTGGGACAACGCGTCGACGTAATCGATGACGTCGACGCAAAAAATACGTCGACGCAAAATATGAGCGTCGATTCGTCAAGCATAACGTGTGCTGCTAAATATTTTTAATTTTACACCTTCAGTGTTTTTCATACGTTGACTAATCTGTGGCTGGGCACCACGAAATCAAAACCGGCCACCACACATTGATGTTCTATGTTGTAGGCCTGCTATTTAAATTAAAGATAAGATAAAATAATTTCATTGAGCTGCACTTGCCACTTACTCACACAGCCTTTCCTCGCCCCGCCCGCTCTCTCTCGTAACGAGCCCGCTGCTCCTCCTCTGCATGTGCATTTAACAAAATATTCACGATTGTTGAAGGATTGTTGTTGCCACATAGAAGCACTGCATAGAACACAGTGGGCTACATTGCTATTAAATCCGCTTAGCATCGTGACCATGCTGTGCAAATTTGTTCAAAACCGCTGCATTAAAGTTAAAGTAAACTCTGCTATGGTCTTATCACAACATAGTACATTGAGGAGACTAAACGAAGTTAAGTTACAGTATGCAATCAAGCAGTAACCTTATCTCAAAGCTAACGTTAGAATACTGTTTGGATGTCAAGTTTAGCATGCTTACTTGCAGCTGCTTGTATTACTCATGCAGGGCTCATTTTATTGACTCTGTTTGCAAAATCCAGATGGAAATGGAAAAGTGTTTTCCAAGACTCAAAAGTGCTTGTCCAAAAGAGAAGTACAAACTGTTATTTGAACTACGTTATGAATTGCATCCACACATGATTCCCACAAGAACGTCTTAAAATGACTAACTGAAACTTTATTGAATGCTACCTCTGACTCTGACTAAGAATACATTACTTTGCACTTGTAGTTACTTGCACTTCAGCCTTTTATTTTGGAATCTTAATAGCAATAAACATATATTGCAATGTTAAATAATTCATGTTTTTTCATTCTGATATGTAAATAAACATGTATAAGTTGCTATTAGTGAATTAATGGGGAGATAATCGATAATCGAAATCGAATCGGACTGAAAAAATGAATCGTTAGATTAATCGATGCATCGAAAAAATAATCGCTAGATTAATCGTTTAAAAAATAATCGTTTATCCCAGCCCTAATTATACTCTACCTATTTTTATTGTCCTAGAATTGTTGAGAGAATTGTTTAAAGCTTAAACTGTTTACGATGTTAGTCGTTAGGTTAAAAATGTGTCAGCCTAATGTAATGTAACAACTTCACTTAAATAAATGAGTTGTATTGAACGGTTGTACAATTGCAGACATTCCTTGTATTGTTTTGGTATAACTGTTAAACTTGTTTGCTTTTGTCTTTTAGGTTCCAGACCAGACCAGTGGTGATGACCGTGTATGACATTACGTGTGTCCCTGTCTGTGTGCACACCTGTCAACCATACATCTCTGACAATATTGCTAGCAACATACCTACTAACATACATTCTTACAAACATGTGACCATATCTCAACATATCTGTGCACATACCATTTAACCATACTGAGACTTATCCGAGATCTACACTGAGATATTGTAACTTGTATACTTGTGAATTATTCATACCTCTGAATCATACCTGTGCTGTAACAACTGTAAAACATAGCTGTGCTGTTAGATCTCTCTTTTTAGACCTGAGCTGTGCTGTGTGAAAAATAAGATTCTAACCTAAGTTCTGTCTAAAACTGATCATCTAAAGGGCTGACTTTTATTCTTCAGTGTATCACCATCAAATTTGACCTAATACCATTAACTGAGGCCTCTAGCTGTTGCTGCCAGTTCAGATTTACCACTGATAAATAGATCTGTCTTAGGATAATATGATTGGCATTATCAAGTTCTGTATACACAACTGTGATTTTTACTTCAAGCTTGCATTGGTAAGTGTTCATTAGTGTATTCTGAGTATCATTCTGCTGTATTAAAACAAAGAATGTTGATCAATATTGAATTGACAATTTATTTTTACTGACTTGTCATATAGGTCTAAGCTAACATCTAATCAAGTAAGTGGTTTTCAAGAATACTGTAAGACTATGTAATCTGAATAATCATACTGTAAGTAATATAATGTTATACACAGCAGCTTTTTTGCATTTACATGCAATGGTAATTCCCTGGAATTGCATTTTCTAGTTATTATTTTATTTTTATTTTTTAAACAGATATTGTATCTGTGTTGTTTTGTTATATGTTTGCTTTGGCAACACTGCTTCATTGCCAATTGAGAGAGAGAGAGAGAGAGAGAGAGAGAGGGAGAGAGAGCCACACTGACAAAGTACAGACTCAGTGAACATAGCCTGGCAATAGAAGTGGGAAGGCACAGACAAACATGGCTGCCGAAAGACACTAGACCAGGGGTGTCAAACATACGGCCCGCGGACCGGATGCGGCCCGCTAGATGGTTTAATCCGGCCCAGATTTGTAGAGAATAAATTTCTGACGATGTCAAAAAAACAAAAAAAATCTCTAGCCCATTCCTGTGAGGAGTTATGAATTTTCAAAGAAATAACCGAAATGCTCAATTCAGCCGCTAGGCGCAGCCAAAAAACAAAAAAAAAGTTTGGAGTTGACTGGTCCTGTGCTGTCAGTTTGGCTACATTGTCGGGAGAAAAGCAGGCGTTGCGACAAAATTCAGAGACAAAGTGCAGCCTGCAAACGGAGGACAAGATGTTTGGGCATTTTATTGTATTTTGCACCAGGAAGTGTTGTGTTGTAAAACACTAAACTTGGATCATGTTAAAGTGTGGTTGTGCAAACTGTACATTTAATCAGGTCGCGAGGTCTGACTCACCGTCAGTTTGACTGTTTTCTTAGTGATAATGGCATTCTGTCTGGCTTACCATACCACGCTGTAGTACGGTGGTTAAGCCGAGGTGCCGTACTCAAGCGTTTCTTTGAACTACGAGAGGAAATTGGACAGTTCTTGGAGAAAAAAGGCAGACCAGTAGCAATTTAAATGCCCGGAATGGGTGCAGGATCTGGCCTTTATGGTGGATAGCCTATTACACAGCACCGCCACCTAGCCTACAAAATTATTTGATCTGATGTTACCTAATCATAGCAGTTGATCGTATTGCTCATGGACTGCTAACTTATGTTTGTTAAATTCATTTTATTTTTCATGCATTTGCACATTTACATTTTTAAGGCAGGATGTTAACTTTCTTCATAGCTCCCACTTGAGTTTAGTGTGGTGAGTTGGTCCAGGTGGTCAGATGTAAAAATGTAGGCCTATCCACTCAACTATAAAAATAAACCAGTTGTTTATGAGAGTGAAATGCATTTTATTTCAATTTCATTGGCCTCTCTGGATAAATGTGTAATAATCTAATATATCCCTTGTGATCATGTAGGCTACAAATGTAGGCTGAAGGGTAAAGCATAGCCTACTGAAAAAAACTAAGCTGGAGATTTGGAGTTGTCAAAGGATGTTTTGCAATTATTTCACTGGTCCGGCCCACTTGGGATCAGATGGGCTGTATGTGGCCCCTGAACCAAAATGAGTTTGACACCCCTGCACTAGACTGTGCCACCACTGTGACCTAAACACAGAGATACACTTCCTGACACAGTGCACAAAATATGTTAACATTAGAAGAACTTATTTTGAAAAGATGACAAATGTCCTCCCTGAATTCCTGCAAGCGAGCGATGAGGAGAGGCTTTCATTCCTCACTGGAGAGAAAGAGAAATGCCTCCTCCTTGCCGCTCAATACGTATATTCCTGCCATAATGAAAGGACCTGCTGATGTGAAACTTACACTACCTAAATATGAACATACACTCATACACACAGACACAGACACACACTCTAAAAAATGCTGGGTTATTTTTTCAACCCAAACGCTGGGTTGAGGCTGTTGGGTCGTTTTGTTTGGTTGTTTTTACTCATATTGGGTCATTTCTGTAACCCAGCTTGCTGGGTTGATAGTTTATCACTGCTGGGTTGATAGTTTAGGGCTGTGCTCCCCCTGTCCCCCACCTGACGTGGAGTACACTACCCAGCACCAGGGTGACTTCAACACAGCTGCATAGTTATTTGAAGGTTGAGAGAAAAAAATCGGCAGGCAGGCATATTCTTTCAACCGTCCAGTCCAGCAGCTGTCAACATGCAATGGAAATCAGGTGATTTCGGAAGGTATGTATCTGCTTTTATTTATTTATTTTTATCCAGACGGATTTTAAAAGTCCACCCAGAGACATACCCTTCGTGATATCAAGGAATATTCTGCCTGCCATTTCGTTCAGCTTCAAGCAGGTTAGCAGGTGTCATTCATTCCAGCTAATATAAGCTACTGTTAATGTTAAATCTACACAAAGACAGACTCATAAAACATATTTCTGTATTCACTGGGTAGGAACTGCTGAACAGAAACAAAACAAACTTTTACAACGAACTACAATTAGCATACCAGCAGCTGGTAGGTAACGTTAACGTTAGCAGACTTGGAAACTTTATGCTAATTAAATATGCTTCGTGGCTATAACGTTTGTCAACTAGCTAACACAGTCGAAGTAGTCTCTTCACAACACACGTAACTTACGATAATAATCATGCCAAACAACATCTTATTAAATCATTCAGGGTAGCCTCATATTATAGCCATGTAACTTACCGGGTGGTTCTTGGTGGTAACATTAACTTGGATTCACTAAGAATGTGTTAACATAGCTAGCTAACGTTAGCACTGCTGACTGTCAGCCTAATGTTAGGCTAACGTTAATGGTAATGTTACCTGCTAGTGTTATCAAGCTCATCTGACATAAACGCACGTTTTGTATTACCGGTATTATGTTTAAAACAACTCCATAATATAAGGTGGTCATGGTTTCCGAGTGTGTTGCACTAATAATTTGTCTCCTGGTGGATTTTTATGTCTGTCAACATCATTTACTGGTAATGGTTCATGCACGTCTTGATATAAAGTTTTGTAGGCTAACCGTGATTAAAATGCACTCTTTTTTTCTTTGATTGACAGGACTGACCCCCAAAACGGACTTTGGAATCTGCCTGCCTTCATGGAAGTATCACATGCATTTTATACTAGGCTATCTATTCAAAAATAAAGAAAACTATCAAATAAATAATTATGTTTAACTGTTTTATTTCATTGCATGGCTTTTGATGGACATTTAATATAGACTGTCTATATCAGGCCTAAAGCTGTTAACAGAAGGTGTGCCTTTCAAGTAAGTAAATACAAACTTTGAGTTATTACAAGTTTGTACAAGCAGAGTATTTTAAAAATCAACCAGTAGTTTTGGGGGGATTTGGTTACATAACCCAAACGTTACGTAACTTTAACTAAACAGTTGTGTCAACATAACCCAACATATTGGTTAAATGTCAACCCAGTTGTTGGGTTAAATTTAGTAACCCAATTTGCTTGGTTAAGATAACCCAATGCTGTGTTGGACCACATTTTACTCAGCGGCTGGGTTGAAAACAACCCAGTTTGGGTTGTTTTCAACCCAGCATTTTTTAGAGTGCACACACACACAAGCCCACACAAACATGCAGACACACACACACACACCCTTCTCCATTGCCAGAGTTCATAATTCATATTTGTGTACAATTATCATTACTCTGTTTTATTTGTGTGTTTCCCCCTCTTCCCCTCCCCATTTGATGTATTTGACCCAAATGCTTTGGCAATACTGTACAACGTTATGGTCATGCTAATAAAGCTCCTTTTGAATTTGAATTTGAGAGAGAGAGAGAGAGAGAGAGAGAGAGACTGAGACGGAGACAGACAGAGAGAGAGAGAGAGAGACGGGGAGAGAGAGAGACGGAGAGAGAGACGGGGAGAGAGGGAGAGGGAGAGGGAGAGAGAGAGGGAGAGAGAGAGAGAGAGAGAGAGAGAGAGAGAGAGAGAGACATCACTTATTGGAAAGAAGTCACTAAAACACAACCTAAATTACAATGTTATTTGGCCCTAAAACGAGAATACACAACAGCTACTTACCTGAGTACACTAAAAGTCCCAAAACTTAGGAAAACCATGACAATGTGTAACAAATCGCCCTTATTCGAAAGGACTGTTTGCCACTACGCACAAATAAGGTTACGGGCGGATCCAATCAGCAAGAAATCGTGCTGGTTCATATATTACAGTGTATATTACAGTGTACATTACAGAAAGAAACCCAACATATGAGATTGTTTCACTTTGTATTTGTAATGCACGTACTCGCGGCCACTCTGCGCACAACTGAAGGCCCGACACACAATTAACAACAAAGTTTCACAATAACAAAACCCCCTCCAAAGTTCAGTGCCCAACAGTCCAAAACACAAACGTGATCCCCGGAATAGGTCAAAGTTCTTGCGCTTACAGTTTGTCGAGAAGTCGTTCCCCCATATAGTTGCGAAATGCAATCTCACCAAAACACACACACGCGCGTTAGGAAAAGGATCCTTTGCTTGATGTACTCCAATGACTTCTGAAAAGGAATGTTAATCCACAGCACTCACGGATACAGAGGACGAATCACGGTAAATCCACCATGCAAGGCCTCTAACGCGCGTTACTCCACACAGCCGGCTTCACACAGGTAACTCTCGGGGCTGAGCGCTCTCCTCGCGCCTCCATTTAAACGTGCAGCAAAAGTCACTCCTACCCAAAACGCGCGTCCAACAGTCAGCTGACATCAAATTTACATACATGGCATATTAAACAGAGAGAAAATACTAATACATTTTCATGCAAACCACCATGTAAAAAGGTGATTTTGGCAACCTTTACAAATGTACTAGCCTGGTGTTACCATCCTACGTACTTCCGGCAAAAATTTGATTTCAGCCTCGCACGTAGTCTGGCCCAACAGACAGTATGCGGTTCGCGTACAACCGCGCCAATCAGCGAACAGTTGAGTGATGACGCGGAACTTGCCTGCCGAGTTGATTGTTGTAGTCCAGCGAAGCTTGTAGTTCAACATTATCGCAACAATGGCGACGGAGGAAGAGACGCTAGAAGCTATCCGCAAAGTTGTCTCAACTCTCGAGGGCATCACGCAATTAAAGCAGGAACAAGAGGCTTGTCTTGTCAATTTTATAAATGGCAAGGACGTCGTAAAACTCTCCTTCCAACTGGAAAAAAAGTTTGATTTATCAGATGGTGATTACTAAACCTAAACGCACAAGTGTACTACATGCATCACTACTTTTCATGTTTTCAAATAAACGTTTGCTGCTCGTTATTCTCCCCCCTACTCTCAAATTACCTTTACAAAATCAATGCGGCCTACTTAAGGAATGGAATGTTTGCTACTAGCTACCCTACCGAGCGGGGCTCAAGGCGAGGCTGTGTGTCTTGACGTGAGCTAGCCGGTTACCAAGCGGGGCTCAAGGAAAGGCTGCTGTGATTGTGCTTGACTGGGACTAGCGGTTACTGAACTGGGCTCAAGGTAAACCGCTCCGTGTTTGACAGAGGCTAGCCTGTGGCCGAGCTGGGCTCCAGGCGAGGCTACCGTGCTTGTGGACAGTAACGTTAGCCAGTCACCGAGCGTGGCTCAAGGTAGGCTGCGTTGTTTTTGAGGCAAGCTCCAGGTTAAATAACACGTAGGTCGTCAGTACAACTTATCCGAGAGTGTAGTCTGAATAGCCCGTGGAGAACAAATTAAGCTCCGACGAAGTCACCGGGCTGCGTAGAACAACAATCGTCTGATAAGCGGCGAGAAGAGATAACAGGGAAAACTGGCGTGTGACAAGAGCTGATATAATCTCGGCGACGTGACGCTTTTGGCGTACAACTCTCGGTCTGTGGCTGGCGCAAGTTAGAGATATATCCACTACGAAGAGACTGCCCTAGCGGCCAGGTAGCCTGCATACTAGCCAGCGGTCTGTTTACTACTGAGAGCAGAAGAGCCTGAAGCGGAAGTGGTAAGCGTAAAAGCCTGAACTCCGGCGCACAGCACACGTCATTACCAAACGTTGCTGATTGGTTAAGGGAACTCCAATGATTTCAAACCTCAAAATAAGCATCCGCCCATTACGGAGACGGATTCTTATTACTTTGTTCCAGACTGTATGACGAAGAGAAATCGTAGTCACAGGCGGTAAGGGCCAGGCTACAAATGTACAGACTCAGTGAGCAGTCTCTACATAGAAAAAGGCAGACACAGGCAAACCTGGCTGCCCAGAGAGGAGAGGCTATGCTCACACTGCAGCTTGGGGGCTGTGGAGACAGAGCTCCACTTCTTGACAGAATGTCCGAAATATGATGAAATTCGAACATTGTCATTCAGTAAACTAAATTCAATCCTCCCTGAGTTTCGAACTTTGACAAATGAGGGTAAATTGCCTTACATCCTCGGAGAGAACGAGGATGTGGCCATTGTGGCTGCAAAATTTGTAGCAGCCTGCCATAACCTGAGGGACAGCCAGTGAGGCCACAGCCATAAACAATAATAGGATTGTTATTATTATTAGAATTGTCTCTTAACTTTTATGTCTTACTTCATTTACAGTTCTGTTAAACATTATTTTATTTATATTTTTGTGTACATGTAATTGAGCTTTGGCAATAATGTTATTGAAACATTCATGCCAATAAAGCTTTCTTGAATTGAATTGAATGGCAACTCCTCTGACACCACAAAAATGAGAGATGCGATAGTTCAACTTGAACAGGACTACATCATGTTCAAAGAGGAAACCGCCCTCAGCTTACAACAACTTCCAAGACCAAATCATCCACCCTGACAGGAACATGGTGTAACAACTTTGCTCGGCAGTTAGGCAGCTGGAGGAGGCCAACCAAGAGTTGCGGCAGGAGGTGAGGTCTCTGAAGGAAGAGCTGTTGAGGATGGCACGGCACAGAGAGAATCCAAGGGATCATACCCTGGAAAGCAGGAACAGTGAGCCATCAGTCAAAAATCCCATCTTGTCTGAAAGTGCCACAATCTCTGTCAATGTGCCTGTAGCTCCAGCTTCACCTCATGACCAACCTCCCAAACCCCAGCAACGAATCTGCCAAAGCAGACCACCCTCCTCTTCAGCAAACATCAGTCAGGGACAACAAGGGACAAAGTCTCAAAGCAAGGAAAAGGATAACATCATCATCCTGTGCGACTCTAATGGGAATCATCTGAATCCCAGACGACTTTTCCCTAGAAGACAAGTCAAGAAGTTTTGGTGTCCAACGACACACACAGCTAAGGACATAATACAAAAAGGCTTACTTAATAATCCATCTCACATAATTATCCATACAGGGACTATTGACCTTAAAGAAAGGAGAACTGATGTGGCAGAAGCCTTAATCAGCACCATCTAAATTGCCACACAAAAAACATCCAGATTCAAAGGTAATCATTTCATCTATACTTCCACGACGGGATATTCCTGTAAGTGTCACTGAAAGAATCAACGGCAAAGTTGTGTCCTTCTGTGCTGATATACCCAACGTAAAGGTTGCACACCATACAGACATTACCATTAGACATTTATATGACAATGTCCACATACATAAGGAGGGCATGAAAATATTTGCTAAAAAACTCAAAGACACAGCATTAAATAGAGTGAGAATACCATGCTCTGAAAGCAGCAGGCCAAACATCATCAAAGACAACCAAAAACCAGTTGAGACGCATAGGCCTACCTATGCAGCAGCCGTCTCTAACAAAGGTACTTGTAGAGATCTCACTCAGATAACAACAATGCTTCAACTTATATATGATAGTCTCTTGCATTAGTGCAACTTATATATAATAGTCTCTTGCATTAGTGAAAAAAAAAAAAAACTTTGTATGAATATTCATTTTGTAAATGTGAAGACATAGGACTTTGTGTGTGTGTGTGTGTGTGTGTGTGTGTGTGTGTGTGTGTGTGTGTGTGTGTACAATTACTTTTATTATTTTTCATTTCTTTTCTCTTTTTTTTAATAACCTGCAGTTTTGTTTTGTTTTTCCTTTCTTTCTTTTTTTATTATATATGTGGGTTTTATTATATATGTGGGTTTTATTATATAAGTGTGTAGACTACGCTCAGACGTACAGTATTCTTATGTTTGCCTATAGACATAATCATTACCTATCTGCACAGAAATATCAATAGGCATAGTTGGAGTGTGTAGGGGGAGGGGGGTATGAGTGTCTGAGTGTGTAAATATGTGTATAGAAACTTAAAAATGTCTACTTGTCAGTCTATCTAATTGTATACTATATGTCTGTCTTATATGCATAACATTCGTAATCAACATTGCATACCTGTTTGTGTGTGTGTGTGTGTGTGTGTGTGTGTGTGTGTGTGTGTGTGTATTAGTGCTGGGCGGTATGACCAAAAATGTATATCAGGGTATTTTTCTAAATTCTATGACGGTATTTTTTCCCCATGCATAATCAGATGTTCACAGCATTTTCTACAGGTTGAGAGGAATTGCTGCAGTACATTGACTAAGGATGGTCTATTTTACTGTTATGATGTAGAATAACTCCACACTAGTGGTAATGCAGTTTTGCATGGCCCCAGAAAATGATGCTGTTTACAAGAGCCACTCATGATTCTAATGAAGAATCTAATCAGAATGCAAAGACAATTGCAGTCAAAATACAGAACTTTTACAGTGCAAATTTCACAAACATCTTGTAGCCTATAAAACCAATACAAAAAGTAGTGCAACTTTATACTTGAAAATTATACAATTTAAAATGAAACACCTCTGCTAATATGCTTACTCTGTCAAATAGGCCTATCAGAAACATGCCTTATTGTTATTGTGCGGTTTACATGACGTTAGTGGTAGGCTAACGTTAACTCCATGTGGATGTCTTGTTAGCCTGCCATGAGCTTCGGTTCGGTTCGCTAGGCAAAGCATTAACAAAAAAGTTTGTTTTGGTGCACTGATGACAGTCAGGATAATTTCTAACTAGCTAGCTAGTATTGCTCAGTGCATGTCTATAACATGCTTTACTTGCTACCTGGATAATTTCAGCGAATATTCTTAAAGTGAGATGAATGATAATCTCATTAAACTTCACTGTGTTCAGTGGGTTGCTAACTAACGACATCACCTACTAGCCAGCTAGTTACAGCTGTTGAACAATCTCAATAGAATTTTCGTGAAGGTAAGTCCCTTTCAATGCAGTATCCCTTAACGTTTTTCCTTAACTAAAGAAACAATTTAATGTATTCTGTGCAACACCCTTAAATAAACCCCTTATCTAAGGAGAAATTAAGCCTTAAGGGTCATACTTCAGGGGAAAAACTTTTACCCTCACTATGCCTCACAGTGGCACCATGCGTGCGTGTGAAAAAAGTCCCGTCTGAAACACTGTCGCGTGGCCCAGCGTTCCAAACGTTGTGTAATCAAATACACCGCTATGGCGGTATATTAAAAAATCGTATCATAACGAAAATATACACCGGTATACGTTGTGAACCGGTATACCGCCCAGCACTAGTGTGTATGTATCTGTGTGTCTGTGCATGTGTGTGCAAGTGGGTGTTTGTGTATGTATGTTAGAATATGTCTGCGTCTATATATGTCAGTGAACTTAAACATGTATGTATTTGTCTGTGTCTCTGTGTTGAGTGTTCACAAGTCTGTTTGTCTTCGTAGATATAATTTACTTCTATTAATCATCCCAATATAAAATGCGGCAGGAACTCAGGGGGAATTGTTGTTTGGTTTAAAGAAGCCATTAATAAATACATATATGTAGTAAGAAAAGGATCATCACATATATGGTTGAAACTATCAAAAGAACTCACAAACTCAACACAGGACACTTGTTTATGTGCCATATCCTCCTCTTGAATCTCCATATTACAGTGAAAACATATTTGAAACGTTAAAATCTGACATCATTGAAATCCAGTCATTTGGGAGGATTCTAATTATGGGCGACCTTAATGCAAGAGTAGGAACCGATTTAGATTACATTGACATATCTGGATTTAAACATGTTTCTTCACTAGAACAAAACATCAATATAAGTAGTCACAGGAACAATTTTGATAACATTATCAATAAACATGGCAAGGAGGTTTTACAACTTTGCAAATCTGCAAATCTCTTGGTCTGTTTATTGTTAATGGCAGAACAAGGGGGGCGTCTCTGGGTAAATTCACGTATTGCTCACCCCTAGGCAGCAGTGTGGTGGATTATGCTATAACAGATTTAGATCACAACCAAATAAATTATTTCAAAGTAATGCCACAGTTGCCTCTGTCAGATCACTGCCACATTATAATTAGCTTAAAGAAAAATTCCAGTATAGAACATCAAAAACCTACGAGTACACTACACCCACTTCCAGTTCAATACAAATGGAGCGATGACAGACTAGAGCAATACACATCCCAGTCAAATTGCATCGAGGTCGAAAACATGATCTACTCCTTCCTGTTCACCAAATTTAAAAAGTCTAAAGATAACATCAATGTAGCAACCAAAACATTAACAACAATATTTTCTACAATAGCCAAAAAATCTTTAAAAAGACAAGGAATAGTTAATAGCAAGAAAAACATAAAAAATAAATGATTTGACAAAGACTGCCTATTACTAAGAAAAGAATTAAGATCTTATTCAAACCAAAAACACAGAGAACCAGCAAATCAGGAACTTCAAATAAAATATCATAACACCATACACAAATACAAATCACTTCTAAAACGCAAAAAAGCCAATCACATACATAACCAGTTAGTAGAAATTGATGATGTGTTAGATCAAAACACTTTTTGGGACCTGTGGAAAAACCTTAACAACTCCAAAAAAAATTGTATCCCAATAGCAAATGGAAAAACATGGGTTGACCATTTTGAAAATGTATACAAAAGAGATGAACTAAACCTGGCACAAAAAAAACTAACAACCCATTTAAAAACACCTGAAAAAACACAAAAAGATAAATTAAATGAATTAGACTCAGCTATAACATTATCTGAATTGAACACTAAAATAAAAAAACTGAAAAATAGAAAATCATGCGGCACTGATGGAATTTATAATGAAATGTTGAAACATAGCACCCCCAAAATTAAACAAGTAATCCTGAAACTATTTAATTTAATATTATCCTCAGGCCACTTTCCTGACCAATGGAAAATTAGTCAGATCACCCCCATATACAAAAATGGTGACAAATTTAACCCAAACAATTATAGAGGCATATCACAAGGCAGCAATTTAGGTAAACTATTCTGTAGTATAATCAATAACCCAATTTCAAACTTAATCCAAAAAAACAATATATTAAGCCCCTCTCAAATTCATTTCATACAAAAAAATAGAACAACAGATCATATTTATACTTTACAGACACTGATACAAGAAAACGTTACAAAGGTCAAAAACAGAAAAATATATGGATGCTTTGTGGATTTCAGCAAAGCCTTCGACTCCGTTTGGCATGAAGGTCTCTTGCTGAAACTACTTGATTTTGAAATTGATGGTAAAACATATAACATCATTAAAGACATGTATGACA